>NW_022639622.1:152334-161343 GCF_010583005.1 Odontomachus brunneus | reverse complement strand
TCTCTCTCTCTCTCTCTCTCTCTCTCTCTCTCTCTCTCTCTCTCTCTCTCTCTCTCTAGTTAGGCTACTCCGTAACACGGGCCGATCCGCCGTGAGATATTGCTTCCTGTTTTACCGTACTATCTTACTGATAAAATCTTTGATAAAATCCTTGTTAAAATTCCCATGACTTATACGTAGCAGTCCAAGGGGAAACAACAGCCCATGGTGGGAATTGTGCCAAAAAGGTTTTGAATCTCAGAGATCTTTGGTTTTCACCGTGTAAAAAATGTCCAGCTAACGCGATGGACAAGCATGGCCCTTTCTGCATTGCGGATACCTGGATGTATAATTCAACGAGTAATACGAAACTCTTAACGCTTCATAAAATATATAAATACATTCAGGTTTGTTTAAACTTACATTTAATTCAATAGAAAATGTATATGGCACACAATCTGAGGCACATGCATAATAGATAAAATAAGTCTCTCTGTCATTCCACATTGGACCTTGAAGTGGTTTCCCTTCAACTACAGTCCATTTCTCTAGATGAACACCTTTGTAAGGGGACAAAATTATACCTATGTGATCGGGACCTAAAAATTTAAGGATTAATATCTATATATAGACTTCTATCCCTCTTTTTACTTAAATATAAATTTTTTCTTAAATATAAACGTTTAGTGAGTTAGTTACCTGTAACATTAAATGTGAAATTAATAAGGTGTTGTTGATTTAAAATGGTATCGGCGTATCGTGTTTTTGAAATGAGCTCAAGATTTGTAGGAACGTTTATAAGAGGAGCGGGCCCAGGTATCCAACTCGTTCTCCTGATAAAAAGATATCATCTTAGCTCGTGCGTTTATTTCCAGATAACATGCTATTGGTTTCGATGTATACATACCATAAGAAAGTTGTGACCGGCATTAAATATGGTAAACCACAATATAATTCCTTTTCACAATCTCTGACCGTTGGCGTTGCGGCAGCCACTTCAGGTACTATCGACTCCACGCTATGAGGACTATTCATATCAAAATCCACTATCCAATATCCTGTACCAGAATATCTGAGGCTACCATCTGCATTGTAATACTGACGATGACTATGCTGTAAATCAAAGATAATTTTAATAATTAAAAATAATGTACAATTATTAATATATTAATACAACAATATAAATATATACAGATGTACAGATGTACAAAGAGTATCTCAAGACAATCTCTGAAGTTCTTTGAACAAAAAAGTCCTCTACCATTTTCTTATTTTATAGATTTTTAATTACTAATTAAAGAAGATTGACGAATGGTCGCTCACGATAATATATTAATGTTATTTAATTAATAACTAAAAATCTATAAAGTTATTAGGAAAAAGATAGATTTTTTTTTTTTCAGTTTAACTTAATGTACGAGCACACGGTGGCAAATCACCGGCTCATTTATCATATCTCGCATGATCATTCACAAATCTTCTTTAATTAATATCTCGATAATTACTGCGAATATCACAAAACGGTATAGAACTTTTATGTTCACTTCAATCCGTACTATGCCTTCACGAGAGTTTTGGAAGTTGTTCTAGAACAACCTGTATAAATATACTACAAAATAACGTAATATTTACATCAATAATTAATTATTAAAGTAATAATTAAATATGTATATAACACAAATAGTATACACGCGAAATATTAGGCGAGAACTAAAGATCCTAGAAGAACCTATCTAAGTTACCGCTATCATAAATCGTTGTGCAGCGGGCGACAATGGATCACCACTGTAAGGAAATCCGAGTGGTGTTAAAATTAACACAGCAATAGCGACCAAGAATATCCCGATTATCACACTTATAATTCGCTCTGCATTCTTTATTAGCAGCACTATTGGTAACTGGAAATATTAAAATATGAGTTATAGTTAGTGTATTACAAGAGTTTGGTCTATGCAAATCAAATATTAGCAGAATTGTCATGCGAATAATATTATCGACTTGTACCGTAAAGCTGAGTAATAGGCAGAATAACATCGACAACATGATAGCCATTACAATTTCGGAATTAATACTGCTACCGGTTCGACCCATTATGGGAATAAAGAGATAGAGAGCTCCAATTGCTAAGTAAAACGACTGTATGTAAGACAAACTCAGTATTATCAAATGGTAACAAAGCCATCTCCAATCTACAAGATTGATGAAGATATCATGAGTATTTCGAAGTTTAAAGAAAATCTCATCGATACTAGTAGAGTTAGAGTAGGGTGACAAATATCACAAAGTCTGTCACGAGTATTCTTACCTCTACATTTGCCGAAGAAATTGAGTCGTATAATATTCCCAATTGCCGGAAATAGAACCCAATGCAACGGTATGAAGCCTGATCGTATCTCAAATAAAACACATACAAATAGAATACACATCCATATTATAGCATATGCATCGCAATACATTTGGAACAAAATCCATGCAGAGTTAACTTCCTACAAACACCAATTAGTATTAATTTGTTGTTGATCCGTTACGATGAACTTCTAAACAAACGCATTTATTAATGTACGAAACTACACACTATATTATTTAATAAGTGAGTTGAAATTGTTATAGATGAGAAACGTATCTCTATTTCACTTGCCTTTTCCTGTCTCGATCCTACATACAGGAATACGATCATTGACATGAAAGTGGTCGGACAAACGTATAAAAAGAACAGCCACGCCGGTCTCGCATACCAACTCATTACCTTTCCCAATTTGGTCAACGTCAGAGCGACTAATGTACAAGAGGATGACGATACCATCCACGAAGCGATGATTGCTCCCACGCATATCGCCACATGTTTCGCGTACACCGATCTCTTAATATCTGTATCCGATAACGCAGAATTCGATTGTATTACTTGGATTTGTTCAAGAAAATGTATATCGATCGAGGTCTACTGTTGGCCGGATCTAAATAATGATTATATATGTATATATATGTTTATTCTTACTTCTACGTGCACTCTGCATATTCAAATGGATAGAGTACCCAGCTATAATCATACTGGCGACATTGATTATACTGACGATGTATTGCGGCCATCGAATGACAAATGCACCCAAAAAGTCGAAGAACACGAGACTTCCTGATGTTCCGTGAACACTCGTGTCCGATAAATAATCTTCGGATATTATTCCTTGCGTTAAAGCGAGAATATTATCACCAGTTCTCTGTAGAGTACCTAGTGGTATCTGATCAACATTGTCAAACTTGGTATGATACACATAACCATTGGTTGACCATGCGAAGTCAAGGCCTGTTCAAGACAAATTTTATTTGTCATATTAATACATTTGTTGTAACAGCAATGTGTCAAAACTAGTTGGATAAATTCATTTTCCTTTATAACTAAGTTAAATTTAAGGATTCTATAAAAACTGAAGTGATTTTAAAATTAATTAAGTTAAAAATTACATAAACAAAAAATTCAAACGATTAATTAAAAAATTAAGTTAAAATTAGAGGAATGATAATCAAAATTAAAAGTTAATTATACAAAACAATAGGTTTTTCTACATAAATAATTTTTTTAGTTGTAGATTAAATTTATATGAAATAATAAAAAGAAAATGTGTGTGTATATGTGTGTGTGTGTGTGTGTGTGTGTGTGTGTGTGTGCGTGTGTATTTATTTATTCTTAGTTCTACGTGCATTCCGCATATTTAATCAATATCAATCAATCAAAGGCAAATAAGAAAATACCGACTGTTTTGTGCTCAGAATTTTATATAACAAAAGAACATCAGCGCTCAAAAAAGTAAAAATTTTGCTGGCATTATTTTTTATATTTATTTTATTTGTATGCAGTTTGAAACGATTTTAATATTGATGAATTATTTTTACTTATATAACAAAATTAATAAGTTACAATTAATATAACATTAATAAAGCATTTTCAAAATAACTAGTTTAAAGTAAACTTCTGTAAAAGTTAAAAGTTAACCCATGTAAAATTAACCAAGTTAAGTTAAAAGCTATTAACTTTTAGACAACTAGATTTTAATTGATTGATTAGTTATTAACCCTAATTAAAACACATCTGTGTGATAATTGAAATATGTACACATACCAGATACTTTTCCAAAATCTCTGAATATCCGAAAATCCGTGTCACCAGGTACGATACCACTTTCGAATATTTCTTGAGCTAATGACGATGCATAAGGATATGGCACAGATTTAGCATAAACCTGAAGAACATGTAGTAGACATTAGTGGATAATGCTAGCAAATAATCGTAAAAAAAGAAACTGAAGTAAGATAGTATACCTCAAGAATCCAAGGATTATGTGGCCCAGCCTGAAATAATAGCTCGCGACCGCCTGCACCACACGCCTCTAGATTTATGAATGTTCGTATTCCCTTTGCCCAGAGATGCTGAGTTATAAAGCCATGAGATGCCTGGAAATAATATAATAGTTAATAATTTATATTATGATATATTTGATAAGTATAAAAATATAATATATGTAAAATAAGCAAAGTTGTTTAAGGTAAGTTAATGTCTTCTTGATTAAGTTAAGTTTAAAGTTAGTGGCTTATAAAATATTAACTTAAATAAATTAGATATTATATAAACAAAAATTAACTTAATTAAAAGTTAATATTAACTTAAATAAATTAGATATTATATAAACAGAAATTAACTTAATTAAAAATTAAGTTAAAATCAAATAAATTTCTTTTAAAGTTAGAAATTAATTAAAGCGATGTGTTTTTTACATAATTAACTTTCTAATCATAGATTAAATTTATGTAAAATAAAAAGTTTCTTTTACAAGAAAATATTGACTATTTTGTGCTCAAAATTCCATGATATAAGAAAAGAATTTGGTGCTCAGGAATATAGCAAAAATTCTGCTTTTTTGTATTCTGTATTGCAAGTAAGCCATGCAAGTAATGATTGTAATATTGATACATTATTTTAACTTATAAAAAAATGCATTTCAAAATAACAAATAGTTTAAATTAAAAGTTAACTAAAAAATCAAGATAAGTTAAGAGTTATAAACTTTTTAACCTAACTTTCAACTGATTAATTAGTTATGACACAATTCTGGAAATAAATGTACCTCTAATATATTTTCCTCTGCTCCATTGAATAAAAATATAATGCTATGCTTTAATATTTTTGGGCTTTGGCTAATTATTCGTAAAATCTCTAGCATTATGGCACAACCAGCTCCATCATCTGAACCACCTAAAGTTTTAATTTATAAGAAAATCAGTTACATCGCCAATGCTATCAAATTAAGAAAGAAAAAACAAGTCAATAAAAACTAGTGCAAAATACATATATGTTTTTTGTACATTTATTTAATTAATATAATTAAGTCAAAAACTGAACATTGAACAGATTTTCTTTAGGAGCTAATTAAACACAAACTGAATGATTCTTAAAGAAAACTGTTCAATGCTTAGCTTTTGATTTAATTATATTAATTGAATAAATGTTTGCAAATATTTTGCATTAGTTCTCATCAAATTGTTTTTTTTTTAACATATAAGATGTAAAATTTCCAGAAATTTGGAAGTAGATAGAAGAAACAACTTATCCTATATATTATACAATAATGTTTATTTACCTGGGCTTTCAAAAAATGTATCAAAATGGCAATTAAGCAATAAGCTGTGTATCGTAGGCCTATGAGGTCCAATCTTGACAATAACATTTTGTACATTTCTATAAACATTAGTCATTCCATCGAGAAACTTAAGAGGAAATGCACCACTGTGTTTTGTGATATCCAAGAGAATTTTGTGGTTCTCATGGGTCCCTTTAATTATGCCATTGATCGTTGTCGTCAGAAATTTAACAGCTAATACTTCATTCTCATAACTGCCAGCAATACGAGGTCCAATTGATGTAAGATTCACAATATGATGACGAGCACGTTCAGCTACAAATCTTCCCGAGTGAAATCCCTCGGTATTGATAGTTATTGGCTCAGGCAGATTTTTTTCGACTACGATTATGATGAAAGACATAAAGAGAAAGAACGTAAGGACAAAAAGGAGATGCTGGGTTTCGTTTGGCAGTACATCTTGCTTCCTCGAAGCGATCTTATTTTCGTAAGGTAACTCAGCCGATGTCTTTTTTGTCGTGTGCTGTCTTAGTCTTATCCCTTCTCTCTGAAACTAAGGCGTGGATTGTGTTATCTCGACGCGAGAAACTTATTATTATCATTAATTTTATTCAGTACTCAAGTTACACAACGTAATCGTCAACAAGATAGTGAGCAGAATTGCTTTAAGTGGCAAAATGAAAAAAGAAGAACACGTTACACAACACGACGAATAAACTTACCATTTTACCCGCGAAAGGCGTTTAATGACAGAAGGCACTTTTCTAAATACGGCGCGTCGCCGAAATTCACGCTACGTTATTACGACGGGCACAGTACGTTACTCGGGCACGTTCGCCGCATTGGGAGATGTATCGAAGTATATAACGTACGTTACACCGCATTGAATGTACACACAACCCACCACGACCTCCTCACTTCTCACCCGCGCGATAGAAACTAGGAGAGCGAGAGGACGTGCCGCGTCCGATATATATGTACCTACATAACCCCTCCTACTATACCGTTCACGTACGCACACAAGTACACAATCCCTCTCTTTCTCTCTCATTCATACATCGTCTTGTTCCCTGTTAACTTTTAATTCGTTGCATCGTCTTATTGATTGCTATTCTTAGTTGCTTAATTATCTTTGGTGTAATGTGAAGCTTTCATCAAGTTAAGAAATATCAGATTTCTAAAACATCGGCGACAATTTATTTTATTCTTTTTTGTATTTTGTCTCTCTCTTTCCCCCTCTCCCTCTCACCCTTTCACCCCCTCTCACTCCCTCTCTCTTCCATCTCTTTCTCTATCTATCTATCTATGTATCTCTATCCATCTATCTATGTATCTCTATCCATCTTTCTTTTATCTTGCGCTATCAGAGCCAAGTGACGATCGATCAATCATTACATTGAAACATTTATTGACACGAATATTAGGTGTCACATACATGTATATGAATTACACGCATGAATTAATAATGCAAATTCGTGACAATTTTTTTGTGAAACACGTGAACAAATTTGTAAGAAACATTCGCTTTCTTGATTTTTCGTTGTTAATTGATTGCAAACACGCAATTTATCATCATAGATATCACAGCCTTGCTTGACACATATACGCCTTCAACCGATATTATCACTAATGAGTTTAATGTGGTTATGACATCGAGATATGAGTTGCGAAACGTACTAGACAGTGTTCAATATCGTTCTTTTCTTGCGTAAAATTTTATTCTTGGCTATTGAAAAAATGTATACCAAATACAAATATTTATTCTCAAATAGTACAAGAATATTTTTTTATAATTTCATATATTTTTGTAATTATAAATATCATTGTTTTCGCCCTATTAATGACATTAAATCTTATTTGTTTTTATTTTATAAGTTTCCCATACAGCACAGAAACATTGCAGGAACATTGTAGAAATATTTCATTGCAAGATTGCAACATTGCAAATACGTTGCGAAATATGACTGTAACATTACTATGATGTTACAGCAACGGTAAAATGTCCGCCCTCAGAAAGATTACATTGTAATATCATAGCAATATTAAAATGCAATATATGTATAATAATGCAAAAGGAATGTTTTTTCATTTAACAGAATAGGTTTTCACGCGCTACCACTAATTTTTAGTTTAGTAACATCCATTAATATAATTATAATAAATATATCATAAAATGTTGTGTAAATATTTTATCAAGTATCATATGTCATTTGTTATAACAATGACATAAATTAGTGTTTATGCAATTTAAATCAATAATTACACCTGTAGATGTTATTAAACTTGATTAGTGGAAGCGTATAATTTTTATGAAAAATAGAGCACACATATACATTCTCGCAAGAATATGAGCATTTAAACAGAAAAACAGTTGTATGTAGACATAAGCAAATTGACTTTATTCATATTTCCGAACATATATTCATATTCGTATCTCTACAGATTGCACAGTCTTTCAATGTATCACATGTTTATATAACATATATACGTTGCACGCATATATATTGCACGCATATGTAAAATAAAAATAACCTTTGTTATATAAACTTTTATAAAATGATTATAAAGTGTATTATATAAAAAAATAAATTTTTATATCACTTATTCTATTTTTTTGAGCTCTTGAAGAAAATAAAAATTTTTTTTGTTTCACTCTTGTCCTTTCTCTAAAAAAATATATTTTCGTCCCGATTATTGCTGATCATCTTTCTCATCATGTGGAGTACTATGCCTAAAACAATTTACATAAGAAGTAAAACGCATAAAAAAATAATATATATATATATATATATGCGCGCGCGCGCGTGTGTGTGTGTGTGTGGCGTGTGCGCGTGCGCGCGCACGCACGCATGTATACTATTATTTAAAATATATACTTTTCTCTATGAATCCTTAAGGTAGCTTGGGCAAGCCATTTTGATGTATACTCAGCTATATCGTTGTCCGTCATATGATTATGAATGGTACGAACAGCCTCTAAAAATATAATATCGGAAAAAAACATTACAATACAAACAATTTGAAACAAATTTTCGTGCATTATTCATATTTTCGACAATACTTTTCACACAGGTATTATACTGTAACAAATGTTAAACAAATTTCAATATAAATTTACTTGTGCGTGCATATAAGAAAATTGTAGGATTTCATCATTTATAACCTCCAAATAATTAATTTAATGTTTAAGAATAATTATAAGATTAATTGTATGCTCACTGGAATAAGATAAT
The DNA here is from genome assembly GCF_010583005.1 of Odontomachus brunneus. Taxonomy (NCBI): domain Eukaryota; kingdom Metazoa; phylum Arthropoda; class Insecta; order Hymenoptera; family Formicidae; genus Odontomachus; species Odontomachus brunneus. The sequence continues at coordinate 152,501 of NW_022639622.1, read as the reverse complement.
ACTGCAGACTAAGCTCTGGATTGATATTTCTGGATAGATACTATGACGATAGACAAATAGAAGCTGTTGTAGACTGTGTAGGATTATGTTCACCTGCATTAACCTGTACACGCAAATTATTTGTATATAAAAGTTAGTATTAAGATTTCATAATTTGTAATTTCAAG
>NW_022639622.1:149765-152324 GCF_010583005.1 Odontomachus brunneus | reverse complement strand
TATATATATATATAATTTTACTCTGCAATATATATTTTTCTTCTTTGTCTTAATAATAAGACATAATAATGTACAATCATATTTATTTCATTTTTCAATTATTTTATATATAAATAACTAAAACAACCAAAAATATAATCTCACTGTATTTATATGTACATGTGTAAATATTAATGTAGATAAATTCTTAATTCTGTTTTATATAAGACAAAATAGTAAAATTATACTTTTATATCTAATTTAGCTTAAAATTATTACATTACATTTTTATTATTGCTGTTGAAACGTTGCTGCAATATTATTAATGTTTTGTTTCCATTTTAATTTTCCTGTAATATCTCTGTTACATTACATTGCAATGTGCAATGATGTAACATTGCAGCAACATAACCGGAAGATTCTGTGCTGTATGGGTTGTAATTGTATACCTTTAAAGCATTTATCTTGTTTATATATTTTTTTGAAATTTTAACATTCTGTTGTATTTTTCATCCTTTTTTAGGACATTTTAAAGAATAATAAATGAGCGGTTCAGACTATATGTGCATGAAAATATACCAGGATATTCTATTTCTAACTATTTCTAAAATTCTAACAGTCTGTAGAATATTCATAAAACGCCTGTAACAATCATAATGCATTCATAAATAGTCTATAAATAATAATAAATAGAATTTTATTTAGATATTTTAAGGTGCTCGCGCAGATTCCTTGGGTTTACATTATATCATAAAACTGCCTTTATTTTTGCTCTATGTGCTCCAGAAGCTGAGCTATCTTAGCTCAAAGTCTGAAATCGTGAATTTACGCGTGAGAAACGTCTCCTCATCACAGAAATTCTCCATCACATATCTTCTCCGTTAGATGGCGGGATGACGAGAGAGTTGCGATTACCGATTTACCGACTTGTAACTGTCATCGCGGCAGAGTCGAGTGACAGTTCGTGCGTACGAGAATGGGGTTATAACGAAGTTATATTTTTAATGTATATAATAGTTTTAAAAGTTGCGAAGTGTGTTTGCCATGATAATTCTGAAGAAAAGTTGTGGAATTAACAAGGATAATATCAGATAAGTATCGGTGAATGTATAAAAATAAAAATATATAACGGTGTAAAACTTGAATACCTTGCGTCGTTTTTACTTTTTATAGCTAAATTAAATAATAAGAAGATAAAAGAGGAAGGAAAAGGAGAAGAAAGGAAAGAAAGAAAAGAGAGAATGTGCGAGGAGAAATGAAGAGGAAACAGAAAAGTGAAGATAAATGATAAAATGGTAAAAAACCACAAAAGAGCGTGATGGAAAGACAAGATAAATATATGAGTAAGAGAATGAATAAATAAAAGGATAAATAATAAATCTTTCCATTCCTATCGTATCCTTTTCTTTTATTTTCAGTACCCACACAGTACATGATATCATTTGTACATACTATTTTCATAGAAATCTGTGGTCAGACTGACGTGAGAAAGGAGAAAACTTCAGAATCAATGCATTTGTTGTGTTAATTGGGAAACAGGAACAAACACAGTATATTAGTAACACTACATCATATGTGTGTGTGTGTGTGTGTGTGTGTGCGCTGATATAACATTACATTTTAAAGTTGGTGTTTAATGAATATTCTTTCAGTAAATATTAACTATCAGTAACATAATATCAATGTTATAATTTCCTATCATTTTCTTTCATACTCAATTTCTCTTATTTTATTATATAGAAAGATGTTAAGGTAATGTTATCAAAGAGTGAACATAGATGTATATTTCATTTATGAATTTAAGGATAATAATGCACTTTATGCACAGATTAAGATGTACAAACCCAGTAAACACCAACTAACAATAACATAACGTTAATGTTATAATTTCCCATTCAACAATGTAAATGGAATATAATGCGTTTTATGTAACAGTTACATTCTTAAATAGGAAATTATAACATTGATACTATGTTACTGATAGTGTTTACTGGAAGAATATTTAATAAACACCAATTTTAAAAATAACGTTATATCAATATATTATAATACTTGTTCAACAATATAACTGTTACATACATGTGTTATATATAATAACACTCACACTTTTAAGTAAAAAATTATAATATTGATGTAGCGTGTACTGTGTTTGTTGATGTTTCCCAGATAGTACGATTAATTGTTTAAGTGGTTCTAATATTAAAATATAAAGTTTTCTCTTTTCTGACGTCAATCTGAGCACAGATATGCTATGAAAATAGTACATACAAATAATATTATGTCTTGTATGAGTATCTTGTTTTCACCAAACTCTATAAGTTTTATTTAAAAAATATTCGTAAAAAACTTACGAATTCTCTTTTGTTTATATTTCTTTCTTTTTTCCTTTATTTTCACTACTCATATAGCACATGATATCATTTTTACTATTTTCATAGCAATCTGTACTCAAATTAACGTCAGAAAGGAGAAAACTTTAAGAACAATTAAAGAATTCATTGTATTAACATTTACAAACACAGTAACGCTACATCATATATATATATATATATATATATATATATATATATATATATATAT
>NW_022639622.1:147435-149680 GCF_010583005.1 Odontomachus brunneus | reverse complement strand
ATATATATATATATATATATATATATATATATATATATATATATATATATATATATATTTATTTATTTATTTATTTATTTATATTTATATTTATTTATACATTGATATAACATTACTTTCAAAGTTAGTGTTTATTGAATATTCTCCCACTAAATACTGTCAGTAACATACCATCAATGTTATAATTTTCTATCATTAATCAATTTCTTTTATATTATTATATAGAAAAATGTTAATGTTATCAAAGAGTGAACAAAGATACTTTATACAAAAAAGAATCATTATAAATAAATTTACAATGTCCAAATTCAACGTATAAAATAATTAACAAAGAAACTCGTTTTCAATGTTTAATATTATTTCGTAAAAAAAGATGTGATATAAAACCAAAATTACTTTTTCACAGAAAAAGTAAAAAAGAAGCCAAGTGCACGCGCGTTAGTATTATAAAAAAAAATCGTTACAAATACCCTTATAGAAATATCATACTAAGAATCATTGATAATTACTTATTTTCAGTATTAAAAATACTGGATAATAAGTAATTATCCATGATTTTTAGTATGATATTTCTATAAGGGTAAACTTTACAAAAAAAATCGTTATAAATATTTTACAACAAAAGCTCAGTCCAAAGATATTTGGAAAAATATTATTAAAACTTATTCAGATTAAAAATGTTATTAAATTTTATTCAGATCAATTGTATTTTCGCAAAAACTCTATTGAAAAATACAAGACAGTTTTATGTACTCTCTACAAAAGAAATGATATCAAGAGATTACATTCGTCAAGTGCGAATGATTAATCATTTTTTAATTTTATAAACATGTGATTTTGATTATATAATATATCTTAATTAAATATGTTATTAATATATTAGTAATATATTATTAAACAAAAAATAAAATAATTAGAAAATACAATAATATTAAAAAAAATTATAATAATTTACACCCTTGGCGTGCCTTTTTTTTATAGACTAACGGTTCTCTTATTTTAATGATACCTATACAGCTGTTAATATCAATAAAAAAAAATAACATACTTATATTATTGGTATATTTAATAATATATTATTAAATAAAAAATAAAATAATTAGAGAAATACAATAATGTTAAAAAAATTATAATAACTTACACAAAGTAGCACTTGGCGTACCTTTTTTTTACATCACTTGATTAACATTACCATGAAGGTGTCCACGCTACGCTGTGCGAGACAAATAAATTGTAATAGAATTAATAGCTGTTTATATTGTATTTTAGAACATTTTTGAATGTTCGTAACGAAATACAAATTGCAATGGTTTTAATAAAAATCAATTTGAACAATAATTATAATTCAAACGTATTTAATAAACCTTAATTTAACACACTTTAAAAAATTAACACTTTTAACATATTTAATGAATTTTTATAACAACAAAACAGTTTAACAGATTAAATAACAAATTAAAATATTTTTTATAATAAATGTTTAAAATGTCCCCCATCGCATTCAATACACAATTGTGCGGGTCGCAGTAGACTGCTTGTTGCGTTTCTAATCATGTTTGGTGTCGTTGTGGCGATTGCTTCAACAATTTTGTCTCGTATTTCCTCGCGAGTATTAATTGGTTCCTTGTACACTATTCTTTAATATGACTCCATAAAAAATAATCCAGAGGCGTCAGATCGAGTGAGCGTGCTGGCCAACTTATAGGACCACCGCGTCCTAGCCATCTACCCGGAAATTTTTCACTCAATGATTGGCGTACACATCTCGCATTATGTGGTGGTGCACCATCTTGTTGAAAAACAAGCCGTTGTCAAATATTTAGTGGAATATTTTCCAACAATTTTAGCAAATTATTATTTATAAAATTTTGATAAATATTGCCATCAAATCTTATGGGCATTTCAAACGGTCCAATCTGTAATTTAATATGTTATAGATATTACATAGATATACATTGTTCTAAAACAAACCTTACATCCAAAATATTACATCATTTTTTTGTTATATAAGCTATAATACAAATAATAAACAGAAAACTTACGATTAAATTATTTTATATACCAGCCCACAAATTTATACGGTGTTGATAGTTTTGAATTCGATATTCGTGTGGATTTTCATTGCTCCAAATGAGAGAATTGTGCGTATTAAAAGAACCCTCGCGCGTAAAGCAGGATTCGTCCGTAAATAAAATTGTTTCGATAAAATCCGGTTCTTGTGCCAATAACCATGTGCAAAAATTAA
>NW_022639622.1:145120-147425 GCF_010583005.1 Odontomachus brunneus | reverse complement strand
GGTGAAGTGATAAATATATATACATTCTGTTTTATTTTATAATGAGTTGTACTGAGTTCTTAGAGATATTTAATTTTTAACTCATTTTATGTACATAGTATATTAGTAGATAAATCTTCTTCGCACATTTCTAAAACTGCTTCTTCATTTTCATTTGTACGGGCGTATCGTTCACGTCCGACACCAATATTTTTGCGTTGGGGTATTACAGATCCTGTTTTTCGTGTCCGATTTATCAACAGCAAAATTACACTTTGAGTCGGAGCTCTACGCTCTGGAAACCGTAGTGAGTACTCTTGTGCGACAAGAGTCGCATTTTGACCACATTCACCATAAATTATAAGCATATCATAATACTCAACAGGAGTATAATCCATTAAACTTTTAGAAAAATATTATAATTTATTGGTTAAAGAGGAGAATATCAATTATTTATTGTTAACAAGAGAAAGCAAGGAAAAACAGATGAAATAAATGAACGAGAGGTATCGTATAAATCGCTCATATGTATAATTATATAAATATTTTTCATTTTTTAAATTTTTAATTTCAGTTAAGAGAATCCTATATTTCTTTCTTATTAATTAATTATTTTAATAAAAAAATAATATTTCTTGTTAATTTAGGAATTAATATTCCTGCAAAAGATTAAAATGGATTATACTCCTGTAGAGTATTGTAATATGCTTATTATTAGTGCCGGATGTGCACGGTACGCTCGTATAAATGAAAATGAAGAAGTAGTTTTAGAAATGTGTGAAGAAGATACATCTACTAATATATGTACATAAAATGAGTTAAAAATTAAATATCTCTAAGAACTCAGTACAACTCATTTTAAAATAAAACAGAATGTATACATATTTATCACTTCACTAAAGTTCTAAATTTATTATCGTAAGATTATGCACGCAGAATTCATTTTTTCACATGATTATTGGCACAAGTACCGGGTTTCATTAAAACAATTTTATTTACAAACGAATTTTGCTATACGCAGGAAGGCTATTTTAATACACATAGTTCTCACACTTATAGAAATGAAAATCCACACGAATATCCAAAATTATCAATGTCATTTTAATTTCAATTTGGGGCGGTATACAGAATAATTTAACAGTAAGTTTTCTGTTTATTGCTTGTATTGTAGCTTATGTAAAAAAAATGATATAATATCTTTAACATAATACAGATTGGACTGTTTAAAATGCCTATAAGACTTGATGATACTATTTATAAAAATTTTGTAGATAATAATTTATCAGAACTGTTAAAGAATATTTCATTAAATATTCGACGACGACGCGTTTTCTAATAAAATTCTACTACATAATGCGGGATATGTGCTACACTTTGAATAAAAAATTTTCGAGAAGATAGTCCTATAAGTTGATCAGTCATTCGATATGACACCTTTGGATTACTATTTATGCGATCATACTAAAAAACATGTATACATAAATAGCCAGTTAATAATCATGAGGAATTGTAAGGTAAAATTGTTGAAATAACATCAAACATGATTATAAACGCAACAAGCAGTCTATTGCGACCCGCACAATTATGTATTGAATGCGATGATGGACACTTTGAACATTTATTGTAAAAAAATATTTTAGTTTGTTTTTTAATCTGTTGAACTGTTTTGTTGTTATTAAAATTCGTCAAATATGTTAACAGTGTTAATTTTTTAAAGTGTGTTAAATTAAGGTTTATTAAATACGTTTGAATTATAATTATTGTTTAAATTGATTTTTACTAAAACCATTGCAATTTGTATTTCATTACGAACATTCCAAAATGTTCTAAAATACAAAATAAACAGCTATTAATTCTATTACAATTTATTTGTCTCGCACAGCGTAGCATAGACAACTTCATGGTAATGTTAATCGATGACTTGACAGCTCAAGTTGAAATATGCAAATTTTTACTTGAATTATTTTTTATATGCCTTTAGCTTTTACATCTTTTATTTGTGAAAAAATGTATCAATATGCAATACATAGAGCGAAAACATATTGCAAATTTATATGACAATAATATCATAAAAAGAGCGCCCCATTAATAGGAGCACTTTTTGCATTTGTCATTTTTTCGTACCTGAACGCGCGAAATCTCAGCCCTGCCATTCGTTAAATGTAATCGCTTTCCGTTTAAAAGCTATTATAGCCTCGACATTTTTGTATGAGAATTTTCTTCTTAAAATATTGTAAGGAATCTACCATTAAGAGCAATTCCGGTGGTTTTAAGACACCCTGTATATATATATATATATATATATATATATATATATATATATATA
>NW_022639622.1:138520-145110 GCF_010583005.1 Odontomachus brunneus | reverse complement strand
GAACTTTTCGAGTAATAACACTTGAAATTTCCAGCACTTTGACATAGAATACAAAATATCTCGTAAAATATTCATCTTTCGGTTATCTTGTCTTAATGCTTTTTTGCGCAGAATAATGAGACAAATTAATTAGTTTAAAAAAAAAAAACAAAAAATTTTTTATATAAATATATAAAAATCTTTTTGTGCTTTTTTTATATATAATATAAATATATATATAATCGAATCGCGACGCCGCCGGTTAGTCCCTCGCGTGGGGGAACGCTGTAAGCGCCAAGACTAGGCAGCAACGGGTATAAAAGTGCCGCGCGATAATGCACTGATACCATTCCCGAGGCGGCCGTACGCATACCAGTACGACCCCCGTTCCGAATTCCTTGCCGGCATAAGCCAGTATCCTAGAACACCGCTACAACCAGGAAGGTGCGCTCATCCTTCTGGGTGTATCGCCTCCTACCGAATCCGCTCTCTGAGAGGCACGGGAACCAAAGGTGGCGCGCTCACCGCCTCGGTCAAGCGCTCCTGATCTCCCTGCCACTCAGAGATCCGACCGAGAGGAAAGGTGCGCTCATCTGCCCTCAAGGCCAGCACCACTTCGAAAAGCAGCGCAGCGGACGAGGGATATAGAGGTGACGAGCTCTGCCCCGCACTTGGGGCTCCCCAGCCGCTGCCTCCTCGAAGGCGCCTCCGCGCCACCCTCCTAGGCGTACCGCCGCAGCCGCCACCGCCGCGACGACGACCGTAACCCGCCGCCGCGTCACCGCCGTTCCGTGTCCGCAGGGAAGCCTGCGACAGGCGTCCCACACGCCGCGTTTAGCATAAGTCCGCGTTAGAATAAAACCGCGTCCGCGTTAGAATACCGCGTTAGAAGACCGCTTTTAGTATAAGTTTGCATTAGAATAAGACCGCGTTTAGTATAAGTCCGCGTTTAGCATAAGTCCGCAACCATATAAGGCGACGTTTAGTTGTAAGACCGCGTACAGTTGTAAGCTACAGTTCCGACCACAGCCACCACACAGTGTACACTGCCACAATAAATTATTTTGTTATAATTTTTAACCAACGGGCGCACTCTGCTTCACACACATCCACACACGCGCTCCGGCCGAACTCCAGGACACCGGCGAACTCATCCACCGCCGTCGGTGTCATGCGTGTTCGCGACGAAACGCCAAGGTCGTCCGATCGAACCGCGAGGCAAAGTCGTGACACAAATTGGCGCCCGAACAGGGACCTTGGCCACAGGACGACAGCGCGAGAATCGGGTGTATGTGCAAGGTAGAGTATGCCGTCGTGGATATTCCAGAGATCCAAGGCCGAATTGATCTTGGTTGCGAAGCAACTGCAGTTAGACGCATCCGGTAGCCTCGACGATCTAAGAAGGAGGCTAAGACAATATTACGCCATACTTCCAGGCATGGAGATTACCGCAACCGGGTCGACCCACACCACCGCCACAACCGCCACCAGTCAGGCCGGCACCTGCGTACCAGCCACCGACACAGCAACAATTATGTCGCAAATGCGCAAGTGGGGCTGCATATTTGACGGCCGAGAGCCCCTCGCCTTCCTCGAGCGACTAGCCGAACTGAGCGAAGAGTATGGCTATCCGGGTGAATATTTACTGAGGGGGCTACCAGAATTACTTAAAGGCGATAGCCTCCTCTGGTACAGAAACTGTAGAGACGAATGGAGCACGTGGGAAGATTTCGACCGTGCCTTCTGGAGGCAGTATCTGCCACCTCGCTATCAAACCCAGCTACGCAGGGAAGCCATGGGACGCACGCAGCGACCCGGCGAGACATATGTCAAATATGAGGTAGCCGTCACCATCTTGATGCGAAAGGCAGGCGGATTTCAGAGGACCGCCTACTGCATCTCTATGAGAATTTGCTCCCCGAGTATAAACTATACGTGCGACTGCACGATCTCGAAAATTACGAAGACCTGAAGGATCGGGCTACCGAATACGAAACCGTACGCGAGCAGCAGCGCACCACTCGCGCACCGACGGACGGACAACGAACTACGCCCGCCATCCGACGTCTACCTGTAGCCACCGCGAGCTACCAGCGCGAGGAGTGTTGCTGGCGCTACAAGCAGCGAGGACATCATGGCAGCCAATGCGCACGGCCAGCGAGATTATTCTGCTCCGTATGCGGGAAGGACGAGGTGCTAACTCGTCAATGCCACCCCCCGGGAAACGAGACACGGGTCGAGACTGTACCGGCCGCCGCTCGACCCTGAAGGTGCACTACCTTCCCCGGCCGCACATCGACCTGCACAACAACGGCCACACGATCCGAGCCTTATTGGACACAGGGTCGGAGATCTCCTGTGTCCAAGAACAATCTCTGAAGCGAATATGGCCAGGATATCGACTGAGGAAGACAGCCGCGACGGAGATTCGACTGGCCGACCGCACCGTAGTCACCTCGCCAGGGCAAGTTCAGCTCACAATACAAGTCCACCATACGGTTATACGACATGCCTTCTAGATCATAAAGACTCTGGACGCTCCCGTACTCATCGGGGTTGATCTGTGGGCGCGTCTGGGCATCCCACTCGTACCGCCGCTCCCCCAACAGCTGACCTCGCCGCGTGTATACCAGGTAAGCAACACGCACCCGGATGAGGATGAAAGATTGCGGACCTTTTTCGAGAAGGAACTTGAGGAGTTCCGACAGATTAACGGACCCACCGACCAGGCGGTCCACCGCATCCGGCTCACGAAGGACTAGCCGATCAAACAGCGGTACCGGTCTCGCAATGCGATGCAGCGAATTATCGGCGAAGAAGTCACAAAAATGGAAAACGAGGGAGTGATCGAACCGTCCAATAGCGATTGGAGCTCCCCGATTGTAACAGTCCGCAAGAAGGACGGCGGGCATCGATTTTGCGTCGACTTTCGAAAGCTGAACGCCGTCACCAAAAAAGACGCCTATCCACTGCCGTAGATCCAGGCGACCCTAGACAAGTTACGGGGGGCACGAGGGCTGATGCAATTCACCGTGATGCCCTTCGGCTTGCATTCAGCCCCTGCCACCTTTCAACGATTGGTGGACCGCGTCCTGGAACCAGCACTGGAGCCGCACGTATTCGTCTACCTAGACGATATCATCGTGACGAGCCCCACGTTCGAGGAGCATTTAAAGCACCTGAAAGAAGTATTCCGCCGACTACGCCAAGCCCGGCTACGGCTAAACGAGGACAAATGCAAGTTCTGCATCCCGAAACTGCGTTACCTCGGCCATCTCGTCGACAAGGACGGGATCCGCACCGACCCCGAAAAAATCAGCGCCATCACAGAATGGCCGACACCGCGCACCGTTCGACAGGTACGACAATTCCTCGGTCTCTCCTCGTGGTACCGACGATTCGTGCCGGATTTTACGAAGCTCGCGACACCGCTCACCCGCCTAACATACAAACAAACGAAGTGGAAATGGGGCGAGCAGGAGGAAGATGCATTCCAGGCGCTCAAGACTGCTCTCGTCTCGACACCCGTACTGGCCTGCCCCGACTTTACGCTACGATTCGTGCTGCAGACAGATGCAAGCGTACAGGGACTCGGGGCGGTGCTGACTCAGCACCTCGACGAAGGGGAATGCGTCATCGCGTACGCAAGCCGCTCCCTCAATAAAGCGGAGAAAGACTATAGCGCAACCGAGCTCGAATGCTTGGCCGTCGTGTGGGGAATCCGACGGATGCGCGGTTACCTCGAAGGGTACACCTTCACCGTAGTGACAGAACATCAGTCGCTACGGTGGTTACAACGGCTCGAGGCTCCCACAGGACGCCTGGCGAGATGGCTATTCGAATTACAGGAATTCGACTTCGAGGTACGATACCGAAATGGCGCCGCCAACAAAGTGGCGGACGCGCTCTCACGGCAACCCGTCGTCAGCTCCGTCAGCCAGATACGTTGTCCCTGGTATCAAGACCTTAAGCGACGTATCCGCCAGGATCCCGCAGCGTATCCCGATTACGATATACGAAGCGGACAACTCTATCGCCACCACTTGCACGAACTGAACTTCCAGGAGGTCCCCGCCGCCGCGCAATGGAAAGAATGTGTTCCGAAAGAGCGCCGAAGCGAGGTCATCCGGCGCCTACACGACGAGCCCACGGCAGGGCACCTCGGGGTCACGAAGACAATCAGTCGAGTAGCGCGCACATACTACTGGCCGGGGATGCAGCGCGATGTCGCCTGATACGTCCGCAGTTGCCAAAGCTGTCTGGCACACAAACCGCTCCAACAAGCGCCGGCTGGGCGACTCCACCCGCGACCAGTACACAGCCCATGGGAGCAAGTAAGCATCGACCTCATGGGACCGCTACCACGATCCACCACAGGGCACTCAAGCCTGCTGGTGATCCAAGATCGGTTTACGAAATGGGTTGAAATCATGCCCCTGCGAAAGGCAACTACCCGCGCGGTAAGTACCGGCATTGCAGAGCGGCTAATATACCGACACGGGTGCCCACAGGTAATCATTACCGACAACGGGAGACAGTTTGTAGCGCAACAGTTTAAAGATCTCCTCGGGACATACAAAATTCGATATATGACATCACCCGCCTATGTGCCCCACTGCAATCTTGTGGAACGAGCTAATCGGACGATAAAAACGATGATAAGGCAATACATAGGCCGAAGGCACACCAACTGGGACCAACAACTCCCCGCCTTACAGTTCGCGTTCAACACAGCGGTGCAGGAATCCACCGCGTATACACCGGCTTTTTTAAACACGGGAAAAGAACTCGCCATGCCCGCGAACGCCACCACACAGGAAGGGTGAACCGATGAGACGGCAAAAATCCGCCAGAAGCATCTAAACAACGCCTTCGAACTAGTACGCATCAACCTCGCACGAGCATATCAACGCCAGGAACGACATTACAATCTGCGACGACGGGCATGGAGGCCGAATATCAGGGAACACGTTTGGAAACGCGAGCACGTGCTCTCCAACAAAGCAGCCGACTTCCCCACCAAACTCGCGCCGCGCTATATCGGGCCGCTCGAAGTATGAGCCTTCCACTCTCCCGTCATCATCGATCTACGCGACCAACGAGGAAAATGGTACCGCCGTACACGTTCAGGATTTTAAGCCGGAACCGCTGAACGAATGTCAGGACAAACAGGACAAGACCGTAAACACGATCCGCGCTACAAACTACCAGTATAAAAGACACACGAGAAAAATAACATCTCTCAGATTCTTGCAGAATGACTCGCAGAGAAGATCGACAGAATCAACTGCTTGCCGACCTCGCGCTCAGCAGCGACGAGGACGCTCCCAGGAACGGTCGACCTAACACCGTAACCGATACGCAGAGTGCCGACGATCGGGACACGGGTACAGCGTTCCGACCACATCAACCGGGGCAAGCTAGCCTGGCTTACAGCCCTTCCGCCACCAACACCCAGGCCACGGGACAGGAGCCACTACCACCAGCACGGGAACCAGGGGCCCCCCGCACAACATGCCGACCGAGCCGAGCAGGCAATTGCGCCGCCATACGAAGACGCACCATACGACGCGACGTAGAAGAACGACCGCCACCGGCCGCTCGTCCGCCGCCAGCTGAGACCAGCAACCACGCCGCGGCCCCGTCCACAGAGCCGACCACCAGGCGCTTCATCGGGTCTCAGCCACCGCCGCCACTGAAGGTCGAAATCATCGAGGGACTATATGCCGACATCCCTCACTTCGCCGCGGACGTCTCGCGGCTATATCGGGTCTGCACCGAGACCGGAAAGTGGATCTTACGCTTCACTCGGGACGGCCAGCTCAGATCCCGCCGCTTTGTCCCTGACTGAGCGACGTTCCTTCCCAAAAACAGGGAGGGGATGTGACGAGACAACCGTCTCGTCATGACGACATGACCGAACATCCGTCGGGTCGTCTAACAGGTGCAAAGCGCCAAACAAATAACGATACACGCCGCCGCCGAATCGCGACGCCGCCGGTTAGTCCCTCGCGTGGGGGAACGCTGTAAGCGCCAAGACTAGGCAGCAACGGGTATAAGTGCCGCGCGATAACACACTGATACCATTCCCGAGGCGGCCGTACGCATACCAGTACGACCGCCGTTTTGAATTTCTTGCCGGCATAAGCCAGTATCCTAGAACACCGCTACAACCAGGAAGGTGCGCTCATCCTCCTGGGTGTATCGCCTCGTACCGAATCGGCTCTCTAAGAGGCACGGGAACCAGAGGTGGCGCGCTCACCGCCTCGGTCAAGCTGACCTCCCTGCCACTCAGAGACCCGACCAAGAGGAAAGGTGCGCTTATCTGCCCTCAAGGCCAGCACCACTCCGAAAGGCAGCGCAGCGGACGAGAGATATAGAGGTGGCAAGCTCACCATCTCTGCCCCGCGCTCGGGGCTCCTCAGCCGCTGCCTCCTCGAAGGCGCCTCCGCGCCACCCTCCTAGGCGTATCATTATCATTATTATTAGATGAGAATCTGTATAAAGATTTGGTATACAATTTGTATAAGTCTTATAAGTTATATTTTGTATTCGTCTTCTCTCTCTCTCTCTCTCTCTCTCTCTCTCTCTCTCTCTCTCTCTCTCTCTCT
>NW_022639622.1:136110-137440 GCF_010583005.1 Odontomachus brunneus | reverse complement strand
GCTCTCTCTCTCTCTCTCTCTCTCTCTCTCTCTCTCTCTCTCTCTCTCTCTGGCTCTCCCTCCACTTTTGTCGCACTCAACTTCCACGCTCTCTCTCGCCTCACTCACTTCGCGCGCTCTCTCTCTCTCTCTCTCTCGCTCTTTCACTCTCGGTACGGTAGTCGCACGCAGGTTGACAAGTCCGGTCGCGGCAACGGTCGCGGTAAGGCTGATCAGCTGCCGTTCCGGGAGGATCGCGTATCCTCGCGTATCCTCATTTGTCCCTTCTCTCCTCGTCCTGCAATTTTCGGTAGTCGGGAATCGGCAATTATCGGTATTCTGGTCTCGAGACGGTTATGCCTCGAGACCATGTTGACGTGGGTGTATATCAGTTGGACACGGGGCAATTGGACACAGTCCAATCACAAGTCGCTGTTCCAAGGGACCCTACAAATGTCTCTAATCACACGGTGCTGTGATTGGCTGTGTCCAAATGCACCGTGTCCAAGTGCACCGCTCCCGTTGACGTTGCGGATCATCTCGCTGTCTGTCTCGGCGCTCCCGTCTTTTTTTCCGGCTCTCGTGACGGCTGTTTCGCTAGAAGTAAACATCGCTGACAGAATACTGCTTCCTTATTTCGACATATTCTCAGCGGTACGAGGTTCACGAATATTGAGCGCGCGATAATCCGGTATACGGCAATATCTAATAATGAGAGAGAGCGATTCACCTGATCGTGCGTTGTATGGAGTTGGCGGTCGCTGCGTTCTCGTCCTTCGGTGGCCTCCGCTCCTCCAGCCCTGGTGGCCGGCCGGGGCGTCGGGGTGTACACAAAGTTAGGGACGCGCTGACCTCCATATCTGCTCCGCTCGCAAAAGTCGCTTCCGATCTTTGTTCTAACGACGTTCACAAACAAACACACGCCGGAACGCGACATTCGAGAATACTCGCGAAAACCGTTAGCGACGTGATACGCGAAAACTCTCACACAAATCCGGTACGGTACTCTTGAGACGGGCGCCTCCACGGCCGCCACGTCACAGTGGTTTTGATTATATAATATATTTATAAATTAAATATATATTCATACATTAGTAATATACAGGGTGAGTCATTTTAGTCTATGGATCCGAATATCTTCCAAATTACGGTATCTACAAAAAAATGGTTTAGATAAAAGTTGACCAGGACAGAGGGGGTCATTCAATTGTACCATTGGTTTTGACCTTGAGGTCAATTTTGAAGGTTACTTCAAGGTCACGATGGTTTTTTCTAATGGGACACCCTATTTTTGACTGCGGATTTCGAAAGAGCGGAAAATTTTACATCAAACTTGTCTTATGAAAAAATT
>NW_022639622.1:129665-135783 GCF_010583005.1 Odontomachus brunneus | reverse complement strand
TTTTTGAACACCCTGTATATATATATATATATATATATATATATATATGTATGTATACAGGGTGTCCGAAAAGTCTGGACATGGCTGATTTTCTCGGAAACTATAGGAGTTAGAGGAAAATGTTAAATACAAAAGTTGTAGGGTTTCAACCAAACTATCAACTGGTCACCCTTGTTTGACCTTGACGAGTACCGTGGAGGTCACGTGGAGGTCAAGATGATTTTTTTAAATGGGACACCCGGTATTTGGTAAGGTCATGTGAAAGCTGGTCCCGAACCCTTTCCAAAACCCTGGGCATGAGCCCTTCCAACGCCTGGCGGTGACCTTGAGGCGAGTATTAGTGTTTGCATGGCAAAAGTTCGGACACGGCCAATTATTTCGCAAACGGTGGGTATGATGGAAAAATGTTTCGGATAAAAGTTGTAAGACTCCATAAGACCTACCGAATGGGCTACGCTGATTGACCTTGACGGGTACCGTGGGGGTCACGTGGAGGTCAAAATGATTTTTTTAAATGGGACACCCAGTATTCGGTAAGGTCATGTGAACGCTGGCCCCGAGCCCTTTCCAAAGCCCTCAGCTCGGCCACTTCACCTCGGAAGGAATCTAATTGGAAGGAAGATTGTGAAGAGTGAGGACGGGTGGGAGTGCCCTTGCCGGAATGGTCAGAGAAGAGAGTGAGCGCAATTGGAAGCGTACACAAAACAAACTGCTCTGTTTAGGGCCAATTATTCAGTCGTGGGATAACGCTCCGGTTAGGGAAAGTTTGTTAGAAAAACTACGGTCTTCCATCATCTTGGTTGGGAGATCGGCGAACAGTCGCCGTTGCGACCGAGGTGAAGTGGCCAAGCTGAGGGCTTTGGAAAGGGCTCGGGGCCAGCGTTCACATGACTTTACCGAGTACTGCGTGTCCCATTTAAAAAAATCATCTTGACCTCCACGTGACTTCCACGGTACGTGTCAAGGTCAATCAGCGTAGTCCATTCGGTAAGTCTTATGGAGTTTTACAACTTTTATTCGAAACATTTTTCCATCATACCCACCGTTTGCGAAATAATCGGCCGTGTCCGAACTTTTGCCATGCAAACACTAATACTCGCCTCAAGGTCACCGCCAGGGGGTTGCAAGGGCTCATGCCCAGGGTTTTGGAAAGGGCTCGGGACCAGCTTTCACATGACCTTACCAAATACCGGGTGTCCCATTTAAAAAAATCATCTTGACCTCCACATGACCTCCACGGTACTCATCAAGGTCAAACAAGGGTGACCAGTTGATAGATTGGTTGAAACCCTACAACTTTTGTACTTAACATTTTCCTCTAACTCCTATAGTTTCCGAGAAAATCGCGTGTGTGTGTGTGTGTGTGTGTGTGTGTGTGTGTGTGTGTGTGTGTGTGATGTATATAATGTCATCTATGGCCCTTAAAAGTTAGAGATAATGGCCCATATCTTAAATCTTCTTTTATCTATAAAAGTGCCTCTAAAAGAGGCTTAGGAGCCACCTGATTGGCACAGAAGCTACATTTAAGGCACTTTTATCGATAAAAGAGAATTCAGAATGTGGGCCAATATGAAAAGCAGTGACCACTGAATGGCAATAACTTAGGTTTATGAACGAAAGTTTAAGATATAAAAAAATATACATATTTTTTCTCATTTATTAGTATTCACTTATCGATTATTAAGAAAAATTATTATAAAGCAAAAAATATTATATTATGATTAAGAAAAATTATTATAAAGTAAAAAATATTATTATAAAGCATAAAAATATTATTATAAAGCATAAAAATTTATTATAAAACAATTATAATGAATTAATTATTTATTATAAAGCAAAGATGGTTCCTAATTCGGAGATTCAGCTTATGTTTAGAAATCAGCCGACTTAGCTTTCGGTTCAGACTGTATTAGACAAAGACAGAGCGCTGTTTTAGACCTACAAGCATGCTCTCTCTGATCTCGCAACACTCAAGAGGTAACGCGCGTTCCAGATACTTATTTCAGTGGTCTAAATAAATTTTTTTCTAATATTAGATGTATCTTTTTTGTATTTTAAATTAAAATTACTTTTATTATCAGAAAACAATTTAAATTATTTAAATTTACAAAATTATTAATTTGTATTTTACTTATTTTTAAAACAAGTAGATATTTTTACATATTTATAAAATATAAAAAGTATATTTATATACTTTTATAACGTATATATTTTTATAAAGTATATAAATATATTTTTTACATACTTTTTAAACATACTTTTTACATATAAAAGTATTTGCTCTCTTCTTTTAAATAAATCACTTGTTTTCGTACATTGATATACCGTATGTAATGTTTTTGTAAAGACAAATAATGCTAAAACGCATGTACTTGATTTGTTTTTTTACTTTTTTTTTAAGTAATTTTGTTTTTACATCACAGATTTTTTTACAAAATAATATTAAACACTGTAAACGAGTTTTTTTTTGTTAAAAACTTTATACGTTGAACTTGGACATTGTAAATATTTGGGTGTACATAAAAAGCAAATTCTTTAATCTTTATTTCAGAATAATATATTTTTATAAAAAATATGTTTCTGTCTCTCTATCTCTCCGTCTCGGTCTTTTTCTTTTTCTCTGTCTCTCTCTCTCCCTCTCTCTTTTATTATTTATTTCTTATTATTTTTTTTACGTTATCATATTTAATTTTATAATATTTTATTATTTATTTTTTATTATTTATTAATTTATTATTTTATTGTTTATATTCTAATGTCTATACAGTCTATTTAATTTAATAAATTACGAGTCGATAAATTGGTAATCGTAATATATATCTCCTTTTTTCTTTTTCACCTTTTTATTCTCACCATATTTATTTTTTTTATTGTTTTTCTTCTAATAGTTTAATATTTACTGCATTTAACTCTCTTTCTATGTTTCCCCCTCCCTCTCTCGCTCCCTTCTTCTCCCTCTCTCTCTCCACCTCTCTCTCTTATGCAGTCTCTCCCCTTCTCTTTTTACTACACTAACTCTTTTTACAACACTCTTCCTTTCTGTCTAATAATGAAACGTAACAACGTATTTTTCTTATGAATAATAAGTAATAATAATGAATTACTTTAAAAAAGTAACCTTTCCTATTTACTCTATATACTATCTTGCATCTCGCTATTTGAGTGAGTCCCAGATGCGCACAATGATAAACGGACACATCCAATCATATGTCGTTGTTTATAGAGTCTCTAGAATATCTCTAATCATACGGCGTTGTGGTTGGCTGTGTCCGTTTGTCAATGTGCGCATCTGGGACGCTTCCTCGCTATTTTCTATCTTCTTGCTTCGTTTTTATTTTCTCTTACTTATTATCACACTGTCTGTGTACTATCTTCTCTGTTTATATTTTCTCCTTTGCTTCTCACTTTCTGTACTTTATTTCTTTTTTTCCTTTCTTCTTACCTAGTAAGCAAATTAAGTAAGCAGACTGCGCGCAGATTGGCAGCAAATTTGATAAAAAACCCACAGCAAAACCATAGCCATCTGTGTCTACATTAGGCTACGGTTTTGGCGACAGGTCTTGCTGTCAGACAATTGGTGCCAAATTTGCAGCAAAAACCGTGCAAAGCTTGCAGCGCAGCAAGGTCTGCGCGGTTTCTGCTGCCAATCTGCCGTCAAATCGCTACAAGCTCTGCGCGGTTTTTGCTGCAAATCTGCAGCAATTATCCGACAACAAGCTCTGCCGCATATCTGACAGCAATTTGGAAGCAAGATTTGATATAATAGATCCTGCATCAAATTTGTTATCTATTTGCCATCAAAAGTTGATTGAGCAAGCTCTGCTTGAAATCTGTTCGCTTTTGGCTATCTGGGTACCTTGTTTAAAAATAATAAAAGTATAAATAACATAAAGAGTATCCTATATCCTTATAAGTTATCCTATATTATGTAAAGCAATATTTATTTCTTTTTTTCTTTCCTCTTACCTTGTTTAAAAATAATAAAAGTATAAGTAACATAAAGAGTATCTTAGTTCTATATCCTTATAAGTAATAAATTGAAGTGGCAAGTATACGTTTTCTCACTCTAACCTTTTGCATTAGTTCAGCAGTGTGCAGTTACAAAGAACAGATCTTTAAATTATATCATGTAGAGATTTTCCTTGGTACCAACATTATCTCCCCCATTTTTCGGAAAACTGTCGTCTAACCTTACCTATCCTTTTATTTATACATTGTAAGACGGAAAATTGACCAAGATTTTTTCCCGGTCTTTTAAGTTGGATTTCTATGACTTAGCCTACGTTCAGATTCCCTACCCGGGTGCACTCTATTAGTAGAAACACTATAGTATATGTTACATATACTATAGCACTTCTAGTATTAGAGTGCACCTGGGTAGGGAATCTGAACGTACCCTAAGGTGGCACTACAACCTCTGTGCTGTGCGCACTAATCTACCTCATTTCGGATTGGTTAAGAGCGCCGCGTTATGATTGGCCAAGGTATATCGCGCTATGGGGAGGTGCGCGCGTGCGTCGTGAGCTGAGTAAGGCTAGTGGTACACAAAAAAACTTAAGCAGTAAAACGTAAGCAGTAAGCAAATTGACCAATCACAGTCATTGATTCTTCTTACGGTCCAAGAATCAACGACTGTGATTGGTCAATTTGCTTACTGCTTACGTCTTACTGCTTAAGTTTTTTTGTGTGCCACGGCCCTAAAACTGGTAGCACATAGAAAAACTTAAGCAGTAAGACGTAAGCAGTAAGTGAATCAGCCAATCGTAGTCGTTGATTCTTGGACCGTAAGAAGAATCAATGACTGTGATTGGTCAATTTGTTTACTGCTTACGTCTTAGGGTGCGATTACATGAGCGTACGGAAACACAGAAATGCGTAAATGCGGAAAAGTAACTAGTAACTAAATGGAATCCGTGCGGTTTCGTTTTGTTTTTCCGCGAATTTTATGCGGAAATACGGAACAAGCGAAAAGAATAAGATAGTGATACCATATTATCACCCGAAGCCATCGTAAAGTCATCTGCAATCTTATTCGAGCACTTATTGGATTATGAGCTACTCTCTGTTTTTCGATGTGAGGCCCAACGATTGTCAGTAATTAATCGAACATTGTTGGTAACATCCGCAGATAGTTAAAATATTTTTCGTTGTCAGACAATAGCATTTCAACGATTAAATTATCACTGGCTCCTTGTAACAATCTTCGTTGTTCAGAAAATATGAGTCTTATCCACATTCGGTGATTTCGTCTGTCTTCTAATTTTTTGTAACAATTGTAGATATAAAATAATTTTGTAACTTTTTTCATCGTTATTTCCGTACACCTCTTTGGTTGCTTCCGTGCTCGTATTACCAGTGTGATCATAGCCATTAACATATAATTTAAAATTTGCATATTTACATATAATTTAAATTAATATTTGCATATTAACATATAATTTAAAATTACATATTTGCAGCAAGCAAAAACGTAGTAATCAAACGTAATAAGCCAAACTTTACAGCTTTTAAATCTTCTTTCACAGATTTGTGTACTCCTTATCACATAAGGAGTATATATAACGGAGTAAACGAGTTCCGTTGATTTGGTTGTCCTAAATACTACATGGAGCACAAGTTGTGCGGAAATGCGGAACGGTATAGTGATAAATAAATATTTGTATACATTTAAAAAAATTATATTTACTTCATTTATTGCAATTTTTATTAATACGCTTTTTTTTTAAATTATCCGTTTAATAAAAACATTTTAATCAATAAATATCGTTTACAATTAATGTTTTATAATTCCTCGTTCTTAAAAATATAAAATATGCTCCATGTAATATTTAAGAAAAATAAAGCTACAGAACAAAAGCGCGGAAATGCGTAAATCGAGTTAAGTCCTAGTAACTTTGTCTTCCGTATTTCCGTACGCTCACGTAATCGCACCCTTACTGCTTAAGTTTTTTTGTATGCCACGGCCCTTAAGAGAGAGAGTTTGTGAGCGACGAGAGGTAAAAATGGCTGTACAAAATAAAGATATAATTTGTGAAACAGAAGACGTTAAAGAGACTCTTATTATCCCTGGATCACCATTGACCTGTCATTACGCTCCTCTAGTAGTATATGAGAGGAT
>NW_022639622.1:128672-129655 GCF_010583005.1 Odontomachus brunneus | reverse complement strand
ATTATTATGCAAAGGTGAAAAATGAGAAAATCATAATGTTTACAAAAATATACTTATATTCCTAATTTTCTCATGTCTCATAAACTACTAAATATCGGAGTTTATCAAGACATTCCAAACTTTCATGAATCCTCCTGCGATAATTTCGATCCCAAGCGGTATATCGCTGGCCACCCATCCATCCATGTCCTGACCGCTAAACTGTTGCTTAACCTGATGATCGAGCGCGCACGCGGTGACTCTGATGACTCCAACGATGTTCTTACGATTCATGCTTATATAATGTATCCTTATAGTGTTCACAGTATATTATAACATATCTAGCAAACACCAAATAATAGTTACATAATTTTTACTTGTTGTTTATTGGATAATTTACTGACAGATATTGAAACAACGCAACATTCGATATACGATGAATATTAATGTAAAGTAGTGAACCAGTGATAATTACTTTTACATTTTTAACAAAATGTTATAATGATTAATCCAAACAAAAAAAAATTAAAAAATTCAAGAAAATCCAAATTAAACAAATCGAATTACTGAGTTTTGAGAGAAAGTTTTAAAAAATATTATTTAAAACAATAGTGTTGCTTCATCAAATGACATGGTTTCCTTAAACGAAATAAAAGTTTTATTTTCATCATTTTAAAAAATGATATTTCGTTTAAGAATATAATATTTTAATGAAATAAAATATAGAACCACAAAATTAAACAAGTACGAATATTAAATCTAAAGAGATTATTTTCTCCGAAAAAACGGTATAACCCTAACAGCACGGGGACGTTCTGAGGACGTTCTGAGTAGATCGCAATGCGTATATTGCGATCATCTCAGAATGTTCTTATATATACTGCGATCGAATGAGTACGTTCTGAGTAAATACACGCGCGATACAAATGCGTACGTATCATTTCAGTCAAACCTGTTTGTGGCCTGGCGTTGTTCTGATGGAACACAATTCCTCTCCTATTGGC
>NW_022639622.1:127300-128183 GCF_010583005.1 Odontomachus brunneus | reverse complement strand
CAAACGGTTTTTTGTGCAATGTTTAGCTCCTGGGCAATCGAAACAGTGCTTACATGACGGTCGGACTCGACGATTTTTATTATTTTATCGACATTTTCGACAATTGGCGTTCCAGAGCATGGTGCATCTTTGACATCAAAATTATTGGAACGGAATCGACGAAACCAAAATTGCGCGTGATTGGCTGTTACAGTATCAGGACCATAAACTCTATTCACATTTTCAGCCGCCTGGCTTGCGTTTTCGCCTCTATCAAAGAAAAATTGTAAAATATGGCATATTTTCTCTTTGCTGGTGTCCATCTTTGACGCGCGCTCAAACAATACTGAGTCAAACAATCACAAAACTGTCTGAGAAGTTTTTTTTAGTACGAAATCTTATCTTTCTAACGCCATCTAGCGTAAACCGATCGCACTTATACAACGCGAGATACACATTACTAAAGCCATCTATTGGAAAAATAATGGATTTCTTTTTACAATACCTTATATATACAGGCTGGACCATTTTAATCCATCTAGTCGAATATGTCGAAAACCAAGCACGGGAGAGAAAAATTTTTCAGACAAAAGTTGTTTGGTTGCGAGGGGACCATAATATGGTACCATTGCTTTGACCTTGAAGAATTATTTGAAAGTCACATGAAAGTCACCTCAATTTTTTTAAACGGCATCCCCTATTTTTTATTACATATTCTTGTAGCTGACCTCGAGAGCTTTCCAAAACATTGTAATGAAATGTTTCTTCATTGAGTACTTTTCGAGTTATAAAGCTCCAAAGTTGCAATATGAAAAAATTCAAAATATCTCGTATTCACTTTCCGTCTTATCTTACACGATTTAATTAGTCAAAGCAAGATATGGACATAACATGATCCAACCGG
>NW_022639622.1:124729-126960 GCF_010583005.1 Odontomachus brunneus | reverse complement strand
TGGCGTTTAAAAAGATGTATTTACTGATCACATCAGTTTGACCTTGGGTTGCGTAGCGAAGGTCAGGTCAAGGTCACATTAATTTTTTTAAATGGAACACCCCATTTTTCATTGCATATTCTTATAGCACATCTCGAGAGCTTTCCAAAACGCTATAATAAAATATTTTTTCATGAAGTACTTTTCAAGTTATAATGCTTCAAAGTTAGAGGATCGCCGGCATTAGCATTTTTACGAAGAAATGAAAATAAACGGACCTTTCTGCTCTTAGTCTTTAGCGGCATGGCCCGAGCATGCTTGCTCAGCACATCGATAACAGTGAGTATGTAGTGGTAGCCACTGTTGAGCCGCGAATACGGACGCATCTCCACAACATCGGCCTGCCACAGATCATCGTATCCGCGCACAATGACGCGTCTACGAGGAAAATGCCTTTTCGCAGGAGCATGCAATTCCTCCACCAATCGTTGCTTTTCGGGGCTGTGTTGTTTCCCCTCTTCACCAGTTTTCCGCATGTTTGATCGCTAAGGTGGCCTCATCACGAATGACGAAACTGCGAGCGCATCGTTTTAAATTCCATCTATTCAACGCGTTCTCGCGCTGCAAACACTTTCTCCCACATGGTACGTGTTTCAACATGAAATCTGATCAGGTTTTTCTCAAATTCCTCCTGTTTCTTTTCAAATTCTTGCTGTTTCTCTCTCAATGCAGCGAGACTTCTTTCCACGTATAGTCTATTGACCACATCACTGTCGGCTTCCGGTTGCGCTACGCGTCGTATCTTGCGCGATCTTGCATCGAAGTCGGAGGTGACCATGCACAGAGTGTTATGGCGTACGTAATTTCTCTCTGAGTACTCCTCTCCACGTATAATAGTCCATTATCGGCGGTCCTCTCTTTTGGAGCGAAACCAAATTTATTGATCGACATTTCGACGCGAACAACGCGCATCATCGATGTGCGATTTAATTTATAACAAGGCCCGCCTCGCGAAGTTCCTCGATAATGGATAGAATTTCATTGCCGTGAGCGTTATTGCCAGCTTGTCGGGAGGCTTCCAGCAATCACAGACGATTCATCAGCTCGTTAGGATCGTCCCAATGAACATAGTCGATCGCATTATCATTCAGTATCATGGTACGCGGTGTGGCTAAACCTCTGCCCACCATGTTGATCGATGTATCAATCATTAGGGGTACGATTATATTTTTGTATTTGTACCCCTTGCTACTCAATACGAATTGTAGCGCGTTGTGATTGCGTCTGTAAGCATTCGTCGCCAGTAATATACTTTTGTATTTTTGTTTATCGATCTCCGTGTGGACGGCATCGTAGGGAATTCTCTAAAAAATCAGCTCGTATAGACCAGGTGTTCCCGCGTACTTTACACCGCCAATGATTATATTATCGTTAATATCCACGTCGAAACTTTTATCGCCGAGCTTCGTTCCATCACTGCTGAAATACACACCATACACGTAGTCTATGGTGGTATGTTTGTCGCTGCTTAAAACTGCTCCCATGTATTTTTGCCCCAGTGGACCAAAATGGGTGCGCAGAGTTTCCTGCCCCTCGGACGTTTGCAGCTCACGTCTAATCGATGTTACGAGTGAATCGCCAGTGGTCTCGAAAAAATTTTCATTATTGGCGGTCAGAGTAACGCGTGGTGGTGGCATTTCGCGCAATTATGTACGATGCAAGTTGTCTGTTGGCATGGAGGTTATCGTAGGAGAATCCGTCGTGACGTTTGATTTTCTCCGCTTCTGGTAGATTGGTGTAGAGGCGACAAGTAAGCGTTTGGCTCTGCGCTTTGGTTTCTTCTCTTCGATCGATAACGTATCATTTCCCAGTATGGTCGATGCGTCAGGTTTCACATGGGTGGTATGTTCCACAATCTGTTCAGAGGCTCGATAACAGGTCGAAAGTGTCTTTCCAACGCAGTATTTTCCTCTATCTTACCGGTTTTCAAAGCTCGATATTTCTTACGGATCGATTCGCTCGTTTTCGCAATTTCTTTCGCCATCTTCGCACCATCTTTAATCTCTGAGTCGCTAATCTCTGTGTAATCCGACGTCGCCATTACGATGTGTTAGATGTCATTAGACGTTCCCCCGTTGACGCACAAATGATCACGTTATGGTATTGCAAAATCGTTAAATCCCCGCCGATATCGTCCATTGATCATAGAACTGTCCTTGTCTATCACTACGAAACCATATTTTTGCTGCCAA
>NW_022639622.1:120715-123495 GCF_010583005.1 Odontomachus brunneus | reverse complement strand
ATCTTTGGGATTCATCGTGCGAAAAAATACGTGAAGATGGTCGACATTTCGAACATTGGGGGTGAGCCGATCTTTGACGATCGCATCGTAAAGATCGAGACTCACACGTACAATTTATACGCCAATACATCTTTTGGACACAGTGACGTGATACGAATACCGATACAACAGCAGGATTTGTACACGTTGCTATGTGAGAGTTTTCTCTACATTGAGGGCAAGTTTGTGCAAACGAGGATAGAAGGCGATAACCATGCAGTTGAGATGTTGACAAATAATTGTGCGGCCTTTCTGTTCGATGAAATCCGGTACGAACTCAATGGTGTGGAGGTTGACCGCTGCAGAAACGTTGGAGTAACGAGCACGCTCAAACACTATGTATCGCTGACTCGTGACAAAAATTTATTGTGGAAGAACGCTGGTTGGGATCTCTCGAGGAACATGTTTGCGGGATACTTTAATTATTGTGTTCCGCTCAACACATTGCTGGGCTTTTGTGAGGACTACAAACGGATAGTAATCAACACTCGTCACGAATTGATCTTGATACGTTCACGCAACGTCTACAATTGCGTGGTGGGACATACAAACTCTGACCCACAGATTTATTTGTTCAAAATACAATGGCGAATGCCTCACATTATGCTGAAAGATGTAAACAGACTGTCTATGCTGCAAGCTCTGGAAAGCGGTCGATATTTGAGCATGAGTTTTCGCTCGTGGGATTTGTACGAATTTCCACTCCTATAGAGCACGACCAAGCATTCGTGGGCTGTCAAGACGGCGACTCAGCTGGAAAAGCCGCGTTACGTCATTTTTGCTCTGCAGATTGGTCGAAAGAATTCTCTCATTGGTAATATTGCCATATTCAACCACTGTAAGCTGACTAACGTGAAACTCTATATCAACTCGGAATTTTACCCGAACGACGATATGAATTTGGATTTCGATAAACAGAGATACGCCGTTCTGTACGATATGTATGCATGTTTCCGCAAATCATATTACGGATGTGACAACGGCAATGTGTTGTTCGATCCCATACAGTTTCTTACTTATTGTCCGTGTGTGGTCATTGATTGCTCGCGACAAAACGAATCCATCAAGAGCGCCACTGTCGATGTGAGAATTGAATTCGACTGCAAGGAGAATATATCGATGGATACCACAGCTTACTGCCTCATTCTGCACGATCGCATTGTGGAGTACAGTCCCCTGACCAACATTGTGCGCAAAATCACATAAAAATGAACATTTGTGGACCTGCAAGGATTTACGGTTGGAATGAGATTTCACGTAAAAGAGATAGCGATACTTGGAAATGGAACTGTTCTGTCCCATTATGTCTTTGCGAGTCCTATGCCATGGCATCTTCTCATGAGAGCTGACAAATCGAAAGCAGCGTGATTGACGGCTAATCATCATGGTCTGCAATGGAATGATGGAATCGTCCCATATAACAAAGCATATCGTTTGATCACAGACGCTGTGATCAGCGAAACCAGCGAAGAATCCAAACTCGTCTACGTCAAGGGATACGAGAAGCGAGAGTGGTTGACGAATCTCCTCGATGATGATGCGAGAGGCAAGGTGATCGTTGAGACACTGGATGCGGATTACGAGGATATGGCGTCATTGGACAAGCTGGATGCAACCAACATTTTACGGTGTAAAAATCATTCAAAACATTGTTACAAAATGTACTAAAAATATTTAATTGGTGGTGGTGTCAGCACCAGAAAGAATTGTTTAACCTTTGATATGTATAATAAATTTTATTATAATATTTTACATTTTATTATAATATTACGTTTGGGACTTGGTTAGGTGGCGTGCATGAGTGTGTATGTGCGTAGAATAAGAGTTAAGTTAAGTGCGTGCGAAATAATATAGGAAGGTAGATATTAAGGTAAGGTATAGGAAATCAGGTAGGGAAAATAGTGGTGTAGGTGGGTAAGTGAAGGGGATAAGTGGGAGGAAGGAGAAGTGGAGTTGGAGGTGAAATAAGGATTGGGAGCTTTAGAGGTTATGGCAGCAGGAGTAAGGAGTGGGGTGGGGAAAGGGGTAAGAGGAAAATAGAGGAAGGGCAAAGGAAAATAGTGACAGAGGAGAAAGGCAATGGGAAAAGGGTGGTATTTAAGGAAATGAGTAAGGAGGAAAAGGAGATAGAAGGAAAGGAAGGGGATCAAATGGAGAGGTGGAGGAGAGAGATAACGATGCAGGTCAGGAAGGAAGTGGATGAGCAGTTAAAGAAGGAGTTAAAGAAAATACAGGAAGAAAGGGTAAGGATGAGTGAACAAGTAAAAAAAGAAATTAAGAAATTGCAAGAAGAAAGGATGGAATATAGGGAGTTGTGGGAGAGGAGGTGGGATACGTGGAGAGAAGAGATAGAAGAGAGAATAGAGAAATTAACAGAAAAGATGGATAAGATGTGGCATTGGAGGGGGGAGAGGGATAGTGAGAATGGGGAGGTAGGAGAAAAGGGAAGTAAAGATAGTGGTAGTAAAGCGAGTAGCAGATATGGAGGGTCAAGTGTAACGAGAAGCTCTGGGGGGCTGAGTGGGAGAGAGGTGGAAAAGCTAAAAAAGATAGTAGTAGATAAAGAAAGGGAAGAGAGAAGAAGTAATATTGCTATAAAGGGGTGGGGAATAAGGGGAGAAGGTAAGGGGAGTAAGGAGGAAATAGAAAAATATTTGAAAGAAAAATTAGAGATAGAGTGTAAGATTGTGAGGGGTAGATGGAGTGGGGGAGTATACATAGCAAAGGTGGAAAATGAAGAA
>NW_022639622.1:120633-120705 GCF_010583005.1 Odontomachus brunneus | reverse complement strand
GGATACGAGAAGCGAGAGTGGTTGACGAATCTCCTCGATGATGATGCGAGAGGCAAGGTGATCGTTGAGACA
>NW_022639622.1:120170-120623 GCF_010583005.1 Odontomachus brunneus | reverse complement strand
AAAAGAAAAGAGTAATAATGGAAAGGAAAAGTAAATTGAAAGGGGAGAATGTTTTTATTGAGCACGATTTAAGTTGGGAGGATAGGAAAAGACAAGAAAGGATAGGAAGCTGGGCAAGGGAGAAGAGAAGGAAAGGTATGGAGGTAAAGGTAGGATTTGGTAAAGTAAAGATTAATGAGAGATGGTGGAATTGGGAGGAGGTAATGGAGAGGGAAGGAAGGGGAGAGAAAATAGGGGAGGGGATAAGGGGGAAGAGAGGAGAAGGAGGGCAAGAAAAGGAGGATTTTTAACTAGCCAAGAAGGAGAGGAGATAAGAAGAGGGAAAAAGAAAAAGGAGGGGAGGGGGAATAAAGGAGAAGAGAAAGGCAGGATAAAATAAATAGGGGATGGAAAGAAAAGGAAGATTATGTTTTGGAATTGTGCAGGAATTGGGAATAAAGATAGGGAATTTTG
>NW_022639622.1:118383-119733 GCF_010583005.1 Odontomachus brunneus | reverse complement strand
GATGGGAGCAAAGGCGGGGGGAGAAGTGAGAGCGCTTATTAAGTTAAGGTGCGGTAATCTGGAGTTAAAAAATAAGTATTGGTTAGAGGAGGAAGAGAGAAAGTGTGTAATGTGTGGGAAGGAGCAGGATGAGATGTATCATTATATGTATACATGTGAGTGGGGAAAGAGATGGTTCGAGGAGATGGATAGTATGGAAGGTAGGGGAAAAGAAAGGATATGGGATGATGAAATCGATGAGATTAAAGGGAAAGTATTAAAAAGAATGTGGAGAGAAAGGGAGGGTAAAATCAAAGAGAGAGAAAGAGTAGGAGAAAAAGAAAAAGAAAAAGGGTAAAGTGAAATGGGGTAAAGGAAAGAAGAAAGAGAGAGGAGAATTTAATGTGATATAGATATAGAAAGTATGGAGGAATGGAAAGAATGAGTGAATGGAGGATGTGTGGAATGTGTGAGGTAGTTGTTTAATGTAAACCAAGTCCCCTTCTTGGCTATTTAATGTATATAGCTGAATGGTAATAAATTATATATATATAATATTACGTTTATCGATTATATTAGTAATAATAATTTTATTTATAATTATATATAATACATAAAATATACAATATATCCTATTTACGCATAAAATAAACAATTTATTTTATATTTATAATGGTATTTTATAATGCCCTCATGGTAACGTTTCAGTCGAACCAGGTACGATATACCGTTTGCCATCGTATGGACTTAGAGCAATTTTCGCCTCAGACACTGTGTACACTTAATGCAATTTTGATCGTATGTACGATTGACAGCGAGTCGTTTCGATCTCCTCTCCCAAACACTATGCGTAATCATCGAAAGATATCGTTCGTGCTACGACATTACTCTTGACACCTTTGGCCTTTTTCGTGTCTTTCTTGCCATCCACTCGCAAAGCGTACATCTTTGCCCTAAATTCCGTCATGATCGCTCTGTTGTTTTCATCTTTCATTAAACCAAGCACCTTCTTATTTACAAGCGATATATCGTACGCGTTGTCAGTGGGATAATCGCTCATATCAAACCTTGCAATATCACGTTTCATGTGCTCATATACATCATCGCATTCGATGTTGTAAATGAGACTGTCTGTGTCAGTATACATTATTTTACATTTGTCACGATACAGAGGATACATGTACTCGTGATGAAATTCATACAAGCAAACCTTTGATATGTCGAGTATGCACATACCCACGTAGATTGGCTTGTTGAATTTCACCTCGAGTTTGCGCAATTCAATGGCGATTAAGTTTTCCGAAAATACACTTCTACTGTGAAAATTTGGTTTTGCGATCATTGCCTCTGCACCGTATCTACCGTCCCAAT
>NW_022639622.1:115524-117626 GCF_010583005.1 Odontomachus brunneus | reverse complement strand
GATTTCGAACATTTTCCATCGTTTTGCCGAATACCGCATTGTTCATCAATTTGTACAAATTTTTCTCAAAATCATTAGTTGCACGCGTTCTAAATTACGTGTTTAATTCGATATAACTGCGGAGCCAGGGAGATTGAGTGAATTGGAGCACGCGGTGAATCTTTGTAATATGAAGATCGTGGCGCGTGCACTGCTGCAAGTTCGGTAGTGGATAATATAACGCTGCTTATCATATAGCGTCGCGAAAAGTTTCTCCTGACGCTTGCCGGTTGACTTATCGCGCATAGGATAAAACGGTAGGTCAGTGTGCACATCATGCAAATTTTGCGGATACTCCAAGTCGACCTCAAGAATGTATCCTGTGGGCGAATCGTGAGCGACTGAGAATACGTCAAAGTTTGACACGTTGTCGATCCATCGAAACTCGGCGTAAGGCAATGATTGACACATAGCCCATCCATACAAATTGTTTACGTCAAAGTACATTAAGTACGACGATGGTTTCGACGGGTCGTAAAACTGCATGTATTTATTATTGGCGTGTGCGTATCTATCCGAACATTGACTCAGGCCACCGCGTATACCGCGTTCGATGAACATGATCATATCAATATCGTTGAGCAGTTCGAAATTTATGCCTGTATATTTCAACATTGCATCCCACGTAAATCCTGGCAAAGTATAATAATATGCGGGATCGAATCCATAACTTGTGATGCAGCTGTCACGAAAATTTTCAAAAATATCTGCCAATAACAAGACATCAGTCTTTAAACACAAGTCGCTGTATTCGCCCAAGGTTCGAGTGGAGAACCGCTTCCAGATCTCCGCGGCGTGCGCGTAATCGCTCTCGGATACTGTATCACCCGTCAACGAACTGTAAAACGATTCTCGCGGCGGTAAACATGTGTCCTGCAGCTTGTTCACGCAATCCACGTATTCGTATGGAAAGACACCCTTTCGCGTCAATAAATTAAATTCTTCGACGGATAATTTTGGAAATTCCGACCGTACAATTTTCAACTTGTCTTTAGTGAGAAAGGATGCCAATTTATCGAGACTACTACTGAGAAATTTGCACGAATCGATGAAACGCAATTTTACAACATTTTTGTATTTATCTGCCGTATCTTGAACGTTCTTTGTAAACGAAATGTATTTTTCTTTTGTTATCGGTAACACATCGATTGAACATTCAAATGCATTTGCTATTTCCTTGATGATAAAATGTGAATCGTAGCCGGATAAATTGTGAAAAACGATTGGAATGTAATATGAATTTTTGTAATTTAAGTTGCAATTTGAATGCGCTGGATCTCGGTAGCGACCAGTAAAGTGATATTGATCGCGTACACGCGTATCCTCTGCTGTAAATGGTTTCTCACACACGTGACATTGTGTTGCGTTGCCGAATGTCGCCCACTGTTCTTTCGACAATATTTCCATGGGGACATTAGATGATAATATTACTTTTACGCGATGTGCTATTTCTTCGAGTTGCCCGACGAACCATGAGACGCAGTCACTATTGCGACGACTTTGAAATTCGGATAATGAATCGTCGTACGAGCAACGTATATAAAATGCTATACCAAATACCCTATGATGTTGATATGTGTACAAATTGCGATCCTCTCCTGCTGTCTTCTCCAGTGTGCACTCCAGTGTGCACAGGTCGGCGTATATCACAAAGGGAATTCGCTCCTTCCTGCTGTGATTGCTAAAACTCAACCATTTATTGTCTTCGCTGGGTAGAATGATGGCATAATTGTTAATTTTTTGACAGTCTACCGCGTGACTCTCCAGCTTCTCGTTAGAATGGAAGTAGTGCAGACACTTACAAACATTGCAATTTTTATCGTCTTATTGCATACTGATACATTGAATTCTTGAAATGTACTTACCGATCGCAAATGTATTTCTTATGAGCTTTTTTGCTCAACTGCGAGCTCACAAGCCGGGATAAGTCCTTGATCCAGGTGAAGTGTTCCGCGTTGTGATCACGAGGATCCGAAATGTGCAGCAAGTTGACATGCTTTTCCTTCTTTCCGTCGCTGAGACGTATTGGAACAAAGGCTTCGTTCTTTTCTTCCATGATGCCG
>NW_022639622.1:115272-115514 GCF_010583005.1 Odontomachus brunneus | reverse complement strand
TAAAAAACGGTATGAAACGGTAAAAAATGGTAAAGAAACGGTAAAGAACGCAATGGAACGGTAAAGAAAACGGTAAAAAACGGTAATGAAATTTAATATCATAGCATATCGCGCGATGTAATTCCGTGTAAGTTGAATCATCAAATGCAGATGTGCAGACAGTTATGTGTAAAATCAATGGTCATACAAAAATGTGTTGTATATATTTTTATTACACTGCAGGAGGTAATTAAGAATATATA
>NW_022639622.1:114501-114937 GCF_010583005.1 Odontomachus brunneus | reverse complement strand
TCGAAGCACTTCGAAACAAATGGTCGCCTGTTTTTTCGGAAAAACTGGTCATGTGGCAACAGTATCCTTAGAGAAACGTAGAACGGTCAATTCTGAGTGGTACACAACCATTTATTTGCCAGCAGTCTTCGGCCAAATAAGGAATAACAACTCAAGACGACGAATCATTCTTCACCATGACAATGCGAGCTCTCACACATCGGCTCAAACAACCGCCTATTTGACCAGTGAAAACATCGAATTAATGAGTCATCCACCGTACAGTCCTAATTTGGCACACAATGACTTTTTTTTGTTCCCGAACATCAAGAATAAACTGC
Organism: Odontomachus brunneus; assembly: GCF_010583005.1. Classification (NCBI taxonomy): domain Eukaryota; kingdom Metazoa; phylum Arthropoda; class Insecta; order Hymenoptera; family Formicidae; genus Odontomachus; species Odontomachus brunneus. The sequence continues at coordinate 114,617 of NW_022639622.1, read as the reverse complement.
GTGGTCAACGATTTTCGACGCCAGAAGAAGCGGTCGATGCGTTTAAAACACATGTTTTGGAGGTACCACTTTCGGAGTAGCATGGATGCTATAATAAATGGTTTGAGCGAATGCAG
>NW_022639622.1:114226-114491 GCF_010583005.1 Odontomachus brunneus | reverse complement strand
AAGCGGTTGATGCGTTTAAAACACATGTTTTGGAGGTACCACTTTCGGAGTAGCATGGATGCTATAATAAATGGTTTGAGCGAATGCAGAAGTGTATTGATCATCATGGAGAATAGTAGGTATTATAGGCGGTTTCTAACTCAGGTCCTCCGAGGGGGGGTACCGCGGGCGAGGGGGGTATGACGTCACCGGAAGGGGGGTATGATGTCACCGGGAGGGGGTATGACGTCACGGGGGGGTATGACGTCACCGCGGGCGAGGGGGG
>NW_022639622.1:110710-111726 GCF_010583005.1 Odontomachus brunneus | reverse complement strand
TCTGCAGGAAACGTAGACACAGTTGTCCGCAAATGCTCTGATCGTAACGTTGATAGGACGTACGATTGTACTCAATCGTATTATTTTCGAAATATTGCACCAATTTACTGGCTGGTCGAAGATTACCAAAACTATCGAAATATATCATGCGATCGCTTCTTTTCACATACGCTACCCAGTGAGTACCGGGCCCCTCGACGTCATTCAAATTTACGATTCCGCTCTCGTTTATGCGCGGCGATGTAGGCAGTTGCGCATGAAAACGCCCCTGAAGAACGGAATACGCATACGTTTCGCCAATTGTTCCAATTGTACATTGATGGTGACGCCCGTAGGCATTTTTGGTATTTTTTCGACGTTTTTTTTTCCTCTCATGACACCTTTTCCTCGTTTGTATGGTGCGAGATAAATTCCACGACCTTCCATGCTGCGATTATGACGTTGCATCTCCTGCAGCTGACGCTGCGCAACCTTGGTATCGTTTACCGCATTTGCGATCCCCGCCGCTCCACCAACTAGCGATCCAAGCGCTCCCAGCAGCGGGAGATTAGGCAGGATTCCATTTCGTTTTGCTATCGGAAGTATTCAATTTCGTAATATTTTCTTCTTCGACGTGCTTCGCTTCTTTTTCATGCCCATTCCGATTTTTGTCTTAGCTGCCTTCATAGCTGCCCAAACGGCTGTAGCGGCGGCTCTCTCACCGAGAATGGAATCTCTCGTGACTATACGTTCTCGCGCCTTGTCAGCAAGTACGTTATCTGCCACGTGACGTTCGATGAGATCGTTGCTTCGAGAATACGCGATATCGTGCTCGCCGCATCCAGATTGATACCTCGATCAACCTCTGGCCAATCGTGTCGGCAAGCGTGTAACCGGCCCGCAAAACTAGTAGCTGGGGATATGCAGTTCGATAAGAAGCGCGTTAATAGCACGATTTAACAGACTGTTGCCGATTTTTACTGTTTTTGACGACGACATTCACCACAGTCTCTAATCAACGGTGCTGGACCGTCGAT
>NW_022639622.1:108057-110700 GCF_010583005.1 Odontomachus brunneus | reverse complement strand
ATAATATATATTGTCGACTATTATAATATTAAGAACAATGCAAATGGTTTAATTATGTAAAATGCAACAATTATCACGTTTGTGCAATGTAAGTAAGATTTCATTAAAAATAATTTTACGATATTGACAAGTATTATTACAAGCAAGATTGTGTAGAAGAGGACCTGCGTTATGCTCCGTAAATACATGTATGGAAGAATCGATGGTACAATGATCAACTACTTCATGTGTTTCCATTTCACCCATCCTATTTGAAATTTGTTGGAGGGGAAAATCAGGCTTCCTACACAATTTCCTAAACAATGTCATATTTTTTCATACGGGAAAGCAGAAAATGAATCGACAGGACCTAATTGTCGCACGTCACTCATAAGATGAATAAGACCATGTACATTGTAAGAATTAAACGTTGGACTATAAATATATTGAGATCTAACAACAAATTTTTGCAAGGCAGCATTTGCGAAATTCAAATATGCCTCTGAAGGCGACGTGGAAATTAGAATTTTTATTGCCACATGTAAAAATAAAAAATGTGCATACACTTCTTGTCGGAGAATACCGTATGTTACCACTGGACCTATGTATAACAGAAATTGACGATATTCTGTCGCTTTGTATTTCGTACATACTTTGAGTGATCTAGGACGTCTTGCAAAATCGGATGGGCAATAAACTGTAAGTCTTTCCAATTGTGTACATATGGCAGTAATAGATGTTGCAGACAACTTTGAAAATCGTGAATATTTGCCATATATCCATGCAGATAATAATTTTTTAACTTCCAGGCATACGAGATGCATATACTCGAAGGGAACCTGCGAAACCATTCCTATTGGTAACATCGATAATGGACTTGTACTATCTCTATGATGATCCTCATCTAAGCATGTGACATTCTTCATCCGTACGAAGATTATTATTAACATCATTGAAAATATAACGCCCTTCACATCGTATACCAGAAATTTTACATTTGGAGCATGGTTGATTCGACATATGGCTTCGATGATTAAGGATGAAAGCACGAGCCGGTGCGTCGGCTATGAAGCATCTTAGACGTATTGATATTTTATTATCATGATAAGATATTCCTCCGTTAAATAATATTCTTTTAATATCTGCGACAAATTTTTCAAAGAATAAATTTGGATCATTTGGTTTCGTGGAATCCCTGTATATTCCTACTACTATTGGTCTCGTATGCCTGATGTTTGCAAGCCTACATTGAATTGGCCAAATATGAATACTTGCAGATCTATCTAAATAACAACCATCAGTATTTAAATCAATTTCTAATTGATTAGGAAGTGAAGTAGGTGGAATGCGTGAAAAAAGATGAGAAATTTGTGTTTCTAAATCAAAATGAATATATTCGCCTGGTGCGACTTTGGAAACAACCACATTACTTCGCGGAGTATGTAAAAGTGTCCTCACATCTTTTGGTAAGTTATTAAAACAAACATGTGTCCGAAGGAGAGATACCAGATTATTAGCTTCCCTTATAGAAATATCATACTAAGAATCATTGATAATTACTTATTTTCAGTATTAAAAATACTGAATAATAAATAATTATCAATGATTCTTAGTATGATATTTCTATAAAAGTTGTACATGAGTGAAATTATTTTGTACAATACAGGATGCCAATCTATATCGAAATAATGACTTAACTGAAGAAGTACTGAGAGAAGATGAGTCAGTATCATTACCAGAGATTCCATTATCTTCAATATTTATAGCAAGCATGTTATGCGGAGTGTCATTTTCGAAATTACCTGCAACTAAACTACATTCCGCATAGGTAAGGTTCGACGCAGATGGAATATTAGTAACATTAGAAACATTAGCAATGTTAGTAACACTACAAACATTAGAAGCGTGACAAAAATTACAAATATTACAAATATTAAGAACATCTGAAACACTGGAAACATTAGCCACATTAGTAAGTGAACGTTTTGTATAATTTTCTAACGATTCTACAGATTGCAATTTGTTCCTGATTTCGGACATAATCCTTCTTCGTTGCTTCGTACACAATTTATGCACACATTTTCGTGAAATGGAACGTTTTAAAAGAAATGATTTCATAGTTACGTGACCTTCCCTTATAGAAATATCATACTAAGAATCATTGATAATTACCTTAATTATTTTCAGTATTAAAAATACTGGATAATAAGTAATTATCAATGATTCTTAGTATGATATTTCTATAAGGGTTGATGACCTTGATGATCGGTAACTGGTTATTATCCGTAGCTGTTTATTCTTTATCGTTTCACCTCCTATGCTCCAGATAGCAAATTCTGAATGTCGAGATCTGTAAAAATATCATGCGTATGATAATAATTATACTCCAACTAACACGCAGTACCGCTGAATTAAAAATACCGGTCAATACGATCATTATTTCCAGCGATCGCACGCAATATTTTATGTACACATTTCTTAGAAAATTATCTCTACTTTTATTCATGTGATATTTCACCGTCGTTTTGCGTTAAACTTATGTAAACGCTGTATCAAAATATAACGATTTGAAATACCCTTATAGAAATATACTAAGAATCATTGATAATTACTTATTTTCAGTATTATTAGGTGCGCAACTAAGTTCTCGCTGTTTTTTTTTTT
>NW_022639622.1:106222-106480 GCF_010583005.1 Odontomachus brunneus | reverse complement strand
GAGACTTTGCAGTGACATTAATTTGCAATATTACTTTAGCAATATTGCAGTAATATTTAAAAAAATATTACAAATATAATATATTTTATTTATTTTCTAGTTATTTTCTAGTTATTTTCAAGTTATTTTCTAGTTATTTTGTTACTTGTATTTCAAATTCAGTAATGTTTTACATCAATAATACTTATAGAATAGTACTTAGAATAGCACTCGTTAGTGGCAATCATTAATTTGTCTTATTGCATATTTTTTATACTT
>NW_022639622.1:105857-106151 GCF_010583005.1 Odontomachus brunneus | reverse complement strand
TTTTTTTATTTCATTAAAATATTATATTCTTAAACGAAATATCATTTTTTAAAATGATGAAAATAAAACTTTTATTTCGTTCAAGGAAACCATGACATTTGATGAAACAACACTATTGTTTTAAATAATATTTTTTAAAAGTTTCTTTCAAAATTCAGTAATTCAATTTGTTTAATTCGGATTTTCTTGAATTTTTTAATTTTTTTTTTGTTTGGATTAATCATTATAACATTTTGTTAAAAATGTAAAAGTAATTATCACTGGTTTATTACTTTACATTATATTTACTTACAT
>NW_022639622.1:104486-105636 GCF_010583005.1 Odontomachus brunneus | reverse complement strand
GTATTTAAGACACGATCTTAAATATAAGAATGTACTGTAAACAAGCCTTAATGCGCACTCAGTGCGCACTAGTGCAAGCTACCGAATTCGCTATTACATTCATCGCATATCGAATGTTGAGTTGTTTCAACATCTATCAGCAAATTATCCAATGAACAACAAGTAAGAATTATGTAACTATTATTTGGTGTTAGCTAGGTATGTTATAATATACTGTGCACATTATAAGGATACATTATATAAGCATGAATTGTAAGAACATCGTTGGAGTCATCAGAGTCACCGCGTGCGCGCCGATCGTCAGGTTAAAGCAACAGTTTAATGCGGCCAGGACATGGATGGTGACCAGTGGTATACCGCTTGGGATCGAAATTATCGCAGGAGGATTCATGAAAGTTTGGAATGTGTTGACAACCTTCGATATCTAGTAGTTTATGAGACATAAGAAAATTAGAAATATAAGTATATTTTTGTAAACATTTATGATTTTCTCATTTTTCACCTTCGCATAATAATTCTCAGTATTTGATTACTATCAATATCCCTAACAGCACGCGACGTACTGCGTATCATCCCATTTTCGTACTCATTGTACTGTGATCATCTGTGACGTACTAAGTTGAACGCTAGAACGTCACTTATAGTATCATTCGGTTTTCTTTCACGTGCGAATGTCAGATTTCACTCAGGGATACGGAAATGATACGTACGTTTTTCTATCGTGTGCGTACATTCTCAAGTTTGACTGAAATGATACGTACGCATTTGTATCGCGCGTGTATTTACTCAGAACGTACTCATTCGATCGCAGTACATATGAGAACATTCTGAGATGATCGCAATATACGCATTGCGATCTACTCAGAACGTCCTCAGAACGTCCCCGTGCTGTTAGGGTTATACCATTTTTTCGGAGAAAATAATCTCTTTAGATTTAATATTCGTACTTGTTTAATTTTGTGGTTTTTTTTTATTTCATTAAAATATTATATTCTTAAACGAAATATCATTTTTTAAAATGATGAAAATAAAACTTTTATTTCGTTCAAGGAAACCATGTCATTTGATGAAACAACACTATTGTTTTAAATAATATTTTTTAAAAGTTTCTCTCAAAATTTAGTAATTCGATTTGTTTAATTTGGATTTT
>NW_022639622.1:103967-104415 GCF_010583005.1 Odontomachus brunneus | reverse complement strand
TAAACAACAAGTAAAAATTATGTAACTATTATTTGGTGTTTGCTAGATATGTTATAATATACTGTGAACACTATAAGGATACATTATATAAGCATTATATATGAATCCACTATAAGGATACATTATATATGAATCGTAAAAACATCGTTGGAGTCATCAGTCACCGCGTGCGCGCTCGATCGTCAGGTTAAGCAACAGTTTAATGCGGTCAGGACATGGATGGGGGTGACCAAGTGGTACACCGTTTGGAATCGAAATTACCGCAGAGGATTCATGAAAGTTTGGAATGTGTTGACAACCTTCGATATCTAGTAGTTTATGAGACATGAGAAAATTAGGAATATAAGTATATTTTTGTAAACATTATGATTTTCTCATTTTTCACTTTTGCATAATAATTCTCAGTATTTGTTACTATCAATATTTAAACAGTGATTTTATTATCAGT
>NW_022639622.1:103202-103495 GCF_010583005.1 Odontomachus brunneus | reverse complement strand
AATAAGTAATTATCAATGATTCTTAGTATGATATTTCTATAAGGGTTAGGGTAATAAAATTATTAACGACAGTAATTATCACTGGCCAAATTATTACTTATCAGTATTACATTTCTATAAGGGATGTCATTTGATGAAACAACACTATTGTTTTAAATAATATTTTTTAAAAGTTTTTCTCAAAATTTAGTAATTCGATTTGTTTAATTTGGATTTTCCTGAATTTTTTAATTTTTTTTTTTTTTTGGATTAATCATTATAAAATTTTGTTAAAAATGTAAAAATAATTATCG
>NW_022639622.1:102808-103192 GCF_010583005.1 Odontomachus brunneus | reverse complement strand
TCAGAACGTACTCAGTCGATCGCAGTACATATGAGAACATTCTGAGATGATCGCAATATACGCATCGCGATATACTCAGAACATCCTCAGAACGTCCCCGTGCTGTTAGGGGTATCAAAACTAAAACATTAAAAGTATACAATTGTATACAATAATCTATTAATTTATAAATACATATAATAATTTATAAATACATATATATTCACATTCGTATAATTATTTTTTTATCTCGTTTATCTCTATGCATTCCACGTTTCCACCTATTTGCGTCATTTTAATATTTTTTAATTCTTATTTTATGCCTCATTATGTATTTTATATTAATATTTATGAAGAATTACAATTCTTCGATATTTACTGTTTACACTTTCCCATATCTGTCTA
>NW_022639622.1:102532-102798 GCF_010583005.1 Odontomachus brunneus | reverse complement strand
CTTTACATTAATATTCATCGCATATCGAATGTTGCGTTGTTTTAATATCTATCAGCAAATTATCCAATGAACAACAAGTAAAAATTATGTAACTATTATAATAGTTACATAATTTTTACTTGTTGTTCATTGGATAATTTGCTGATAGATATTGAAACAACGCAACATAGTGTTGTTTCATCAAATAACATCCCTTATAGAAATGTAATACTGATAAGTAATAATTTGGCCAGTAATAATTACTGTCGTTAATAATTTTATTACCC
>NW_022639622.1:86931-102522 GCF_010583005.1 Odontomachus brunneus | reverse complement strand
ATGCCTCATTATGTATTTTATATTAATATTTATGAAGAATTACAATTCTTCGATATTTACTGTTTACACTTTCCCATATCTGTCTAATGCCTAATTTCTTCATCTCCGATTAACTTTATCTGCCAGTTATTCTATTGGAATTGACCAATCATATTTATGGCTGGCAAGATTAACCAATCACGGTTAACATTTATTCGACAGATAAAGGGAGTGATAGAGATGCCCGATTCTGAATTGATTCGATTCTTTCCCCAAAAATAAGCTTATTCGTGTTGTTTGCATTCTTCGCACTTTTTATATTTAAAGCTAGACAAAAGTATATTGGAATGTTTGGAAGAAGCAAAAGTGAGGCAACCAACTTGATTGTTTCTTCCAAGCGTCTGATTAGGCGTCCATCTCTTCTTAAAAGCGAAAAATATGAAACATGCAAGCAGTACGAACAACTCTTTTTCCCTAAATTTGTTAGGGAAAGAATCGAATCGATTAAGAATCGGGCATCTCTAGTGAGTGAGTCCCAGATGCGCACATTGACAAACAGACACATCCCATCATATGTCGTTGTTTATAGTCTCTAGAATATCTCTAGGCATACGGCGTTGTGGTTGGCTGTGTCCGTTGTCAATATGCGCATCTGGACGCTCCCGTTAAAGTTAACCGGAGTTGAAGAAATTGGGCATAAAAGGTTTTACAAACTAACAGACTCACTACTTAAATAGTGTTACTAATGTACAGAAATTAAAATTATATCGTCTAGAGGTTTTCGTTCGTACCAATACTATCTCCTCCACTTTTCGGGAAAATGTAGGCCGCGTTCCGTGTTACGCATATGCGCGCATTTATCTATAGTTAATGTTACGTATATTATAGGAAATGCGCGCTTCATGCGCAACTCGGAACGCACTCATAGTCTAACCATTGCACCAGTTCAGCAGTGCAGCTGAAAAGAACAGACCAAAATGCACGATGTAAACCAGGCCTATAGTATTGCGCGTTTCGAAGCGTTCATAGCTCCAAATGGATTATTCCTTTTATATTCTTTGTTCTATAGTTCACTATGACAGATTTCTTAACCTCAAATATATCTTCATTTAGAAACTTTTTTGATTAAAAATTTTAATTTTCAAGATCTTCTATACATAAAAACGCGAGTAGATTAATTATATTTATTTACTAACATTGAAAAATTAATATCCTTAAATATTTACCATTATAAACTACAATCCATGAATCATTGCAATGTTTGTAATTATCAATTAATGTAAGTATGTATTTTTTCTTTGAACATGCGTTATGTTGATTAACGTAAACTGTAAGCTTATTTAAAATTGAATCGATTAATATGACTATAGGTGCAAATACAAGTAATATATGACATTGTAGCAGTAGCAGTTTGATGCGATGATTGTATATTCAGATTTTGGATCAGAATGAGATTTAACGATAAAGAGATCGCAGAAGCGAGTTTTGGTCCTGCCGACTTCGAAGGACGTCTAAATCACAAGCGAGCCCATAAGTCAGGTAAGTTGAAGATGGATGTAATTATAAACGTCCTTTACGTAACACGATAAATCAACTTAACCTGTTATTCGTCACTAGTCACTAAACATATTTATTTGAATTATAGATTTTTTTGTTGTTTGTATACTATTCATCGATATTTATCAGAGAAATATTTCATTATTATTTGAACTATCCACTTTTAATACGCATACATATATTCCATAAAGTTATCGTATAAATTGAGAAACATTAAAAATATATATATATATTGTGTGTATATATATATATATATATATATATATATATATATATATATATATATACATATATATATATGTATACACACACACATATATACATACATAATGTGTGTGTGTGTCTTTGTGTGTATATAACAAAATCACATACATTTATGTATATAATATTAAAATTCATATTTTATTTCCAGTATTTAAAGAAAAATGGTTTAAGTTGAAGTACAATTTGTTATTTTATTTCAACATCAATGAGTTAGGACAAATTGATAGAAGACAACCTGCTGGTGTTATTATTTTGGAGAATTATAACATTAATATAGATACTTCATCTGAAGGAGCATTTGCACTTAGCATCTCATTCTACGATGATCACGAGAAACGGCATGTGTTAAGTGGTCGATCAGAATCTTATGTAGAACAATGGATTACTGCACTTAAACATGCAAGCTATGGATATTGGAGATCTCAATTAATTACACTTCAAGAACGATTATGCAAAAAAACTGGCAAAGATCCATTACTAATGTATCCTAGAAATCAAGGTATTGTACGAGATGAAGCTTGGGAACCTGCTTCTACTTTTAGATCTCATGTACGTTCATTTACAACATCAGTTGTGTCATCACCTATATTAAATACAATAACAAGAGAAGTTAATCTCATAGAACTTTAGTACAGAGGAATAATTTTAATTAAAACAATGTTGAAGATTAGAAGACAAGAAATAGACTTTTTAAATTCGCTTAAGAAAAACATGTATAATTTGATGTATGCAATTTGACTTTATACATCATATGAATTTGTTTAATTTGTTTGTTATTTAAACTAATTTCAAAGTATATTTCCAATATAATTGCATATGGATACATGTGTGTGTGTGTATGTATATATATACACACACACATATGTACAGATGTTTTAATAATTTATATATAATTTTAATAGATATCCACCCATATGTACACATGTGAGTGCACGCATACAAAAACAAAAATAAAAAGTAAATTTATTTTTCATAAGAAAAATTTTCAAATAAAATACATTAAATAGAAAACAATTTTTAAGACACAAATTCTCTGTTCAATAGAAAATTAATACATTAAACAAACATCTCTTACAACAAGCAAAATATTAATCTTATACTAGAAAATATAATATTAGAAAGAACATAAGACTAATTATTTTGTAAATTGTTGATTGTTGTAAATAAATATGAAAAAAAAAAATATATATATATATATATACATATATATATATATATATATATATATATATATATATATATAATGTACAATGATATAGGTAATTTTTATTTGAGATATATTGTAAGATTCAACGTATGTATGTACGATATAGTATATAATATAATTAGTAACTTTGTTTTTCTTCAATCAAGTGTTTCTATTGTTGAGTGAAAAACAAAAATAATAACATTAGGCGAATATAAGGTGCGAGGTTTGAAAATCAGGTCTAATGAGACCTAATTAAAAAAAACAAAAGACGAACAGTTAAATTTGTCTCTTTCATCGCACTTTTAGAAAGAGAAAAATTACAGTCTTCCCCTTCTATCTTTTTCTATCTAATCTTATCTATCTCTTTCTACTTGATCTTCACTGCCAAAGTTTAAGGGGTGTTTGGTCTACTTTTATTATATCTATGATAAAAAAAATTAATTTGTGCTAGGTACAATGTATACAATTTATAATCAGTATAATAAATTTAACATTTAGTGTAATTTTGGTTATTAATATTTTCTAATTATATACATTTTTCCTGAACATTAACATAAAACCAGGGTTGGGTAACTAGTTAAAAAGTTAAATGGCTTTAACTTGGTTACATTTTTACACTCTTAACTTTTAACTTAATTACATTTTATCTGTAACTATTAACTTTTAATTCAATTATCTTGAAGTTAATCATGCCATAAAAATATCACGAGACGTGGAAAGGCTGTTCAGTGCAGGAGAGCTCATTTTTGATAATCCAAGGAGAAATGTCCAATAAAAAGGACCCTGCACTAATCATATGAAAAAAGTCGTTAATCGAATTAATACTATGATATTTTGTAGTTTATGAGGTGCTGATAAAAAATATTCAACAAAAAGTGAAAAAATGGACAGTTTTTTTCTAGTGCCATTAGAAAGTTGCTATTAAAGGTTCTAACCGAACCTTTATCTACAGTACACAAATTGCTTTTTTAACTGTATAAGCATTTATATATAACCATATGTCCCAGAAAGCAAGAAATCATTAATACAACGTTGCTGCAATAATATCAAAGAACTTGTAATATTATCAAATATGTAGTGTTTAATATTGTATCAAACATCATTATGAACATATTTTGACCACGATTTGGAAGTTTCAATAATGTTGAAATAAGGTTGTCATAACATTTTAATCGACAGAAATATCTTTAGGATGTCGCATTGATCTCGAATAAATGTTAAAATAACATTTAAAAATATATTTTTTGTAATGTTTTTAAAACATTCAGAAAAATCATCACAATATGTGAAAAATATAAATGCAATATTATTAAAAAATGTTCAAGCAATGCTTGGAACATTGAGACAATATGAAGACAACGTTTCTAAATGTTAATTTAATATTACTTGCTTACTGGGATGAGTGTGCATTGGTACGTGTGTAGTTGTATTGATAGTTATTCTATTAGGCTGCGTTCGGAAACATCAATCTCTCGTGTGTTTTCGTGATTTCAGTGGGAAAGTAGTGGGGATACCGTGTGCATTCGTGTGTTGAGTGTTTCCGAACGCTTTAAGCCCGTATGAGACTATAGATTAGGATTGAGATTTAATTGAAATTTAGCCAATCAGAGCAAAATTTACTAAGCTCAAATTTGGTGAACATTGCTCTGATTGGCCAATTTTCAATCTCAATCTTAATCCGTAGTCTGATACGGGCTTTACAGTGGGTGCTTTCTAGAGATGCCCGATTTTTAATCGATTCGATTCTTTCCCTAACAAATTTAGGGGAAAAGAGTTGTTCGTGCTGCATGCATGTTTCATACTTTTCGTTTTTAAAAAGAGATGGACGCTTAATCAGACGCTTGGAAGAAACAATCGAGTTGGTTGTCTCGTTTTTGCTTCTTCGAAACATTCCAATATACTTCTGTCTAGTTTTAAATACGAAAAGTGCGAAAAGTGCAACAACATGAATAAGCCTATTTTTGAGGAAAGAATCGAATCGATTCAAAATCGGGCATCTCTAGTGCTTTCTAATTGCTTAACACATCTTGTACACAAAACCAGTTTATTGGTTACATATTATCTAAAATATTTTGTAAGATAATATGCAACCAATAAGCTGGTTTTGTGTAACACAGTGTACGCAACTGGAAAGCACCCAGTGTGATTTTTAGTGTAAACTAGAGGTGTTTTCTGTTTTTGTACCGTAAAATAACGCAAAAACGAAAAGGTTATTGGTTTGTTTTTTACAGCTTCATCTTTTCTCTAACTCTAACTTATTGCACTAATTCAGCAGTGCAGCTGAAAAGAACAGACCATATAACGTAGGTTACTAGTAATTCACCAGCTTCATCGAGTGGTTTTGTAGTACACGGTGTGCCTCTCTCTCCGTTTCCAGACGATCTCATACGAGTGCACACCGAGTCACACTAAATGTTTTCGAACAGTGCTGCATTCAGATTCCACATCTGGGTGTATTCTATTACTAGAAGTACTATAGTATATGTGACATATACTATAGTATTTCTAGTAATAGAGTGCACCCGGGTGAAGAATCTGAACGCACCCCATGTAAGGCTAGTGGCACACAAAAAAAACTTAAGCAGTAAAACGTAAGCAGTAAGCAAATTGACCAATCACAGTCATTGATTCTTCTTAGGTCCAAGAATCAACGACTGTGATTGGCTGATTCGCTTACTGCTTACGTCTTACTGCTTAAGTTTTTCTATGTGCCACCAGCTTAAGAGACGGAAATGACGACAACAAGCATATAGTACCATACGAGGAGTCTGTGTATAGATGGCGAGCGAGTCCGCAAGGAAGGAGAAGATGGAAGGAGAGTTTCGAGGGTTTAAGTAGGCATGGAGGACTTAAACAAAAAGCTCTCTCAAATTAGTCGTTGTCGATAAAAGATTATTAATAAGAAGCGAAATAGTCGATATTATAATTGTACTAGTTTTGTATTTCTTTGTTGTTAAAATACATCGTGTCTAGCCAATGATCTCGAACAGTTGCCGAAATTTATTATCTTTTGATATTCCTGTCGTTTAGATTTAAATAATCCGTTGAGCCATCAATTCTTTTGTTCTATTCCCGAGGTTGCATCCTTTCAGAAGTGGGATATATTGGAGGTCACTGCGATACAACACGTATAATAGGACTTCCTAGTGCCGCGAAGAGTGTGGGATCGAGTCGGAGGACAGAGGCAAAGGAACAAACATTTTCGTCCAGGGCGTTACAACAACTGCTGACTATGGTAACTGAGGGGGTGCAGCAGCAAATAATGCTGTTTCAGCATAGTCTGAAGGAGCAGACGAAGCAGCAGCATGAGCAGTTTTTGAATCAACAACGACAAAATTTTGAACGATTGGCACAGGTATCCGAAAACTACTAGTAGTCGGCTGCGTAACTAGTGTTTTCTAGTGACAATTAAAATTAATAAGCATTGCGGCTTGAGAAGAAATTGGCATTTGCAACGTGAAGTGAATAGTATCTTTTTTATTATTTAGATCTTATTATTTATTATTAAAAAATACCAAGGTATGGGCATGTTGAAAAATAATCCTAACCCTATCCGACATACATACACATTAGTACACACTTTGTTCCAATTGAGTCGTGCACAACGACTTAGCTCTAAGAGCTAAGAAGTTATTACGGAAAGCAGCATATTGATTGGCTGTCGCGCGAACTTCCGCCGCGCGACAAGCATTACCGCGTCTTGTGTGCAGGAGCTATTACGGTCTGCGCTGAACTCGCCGGAACCTGTCGAGTCGTGGTCAATACCTGTGCCAATCGTTTAAAATTTGTCGTTGTTGATTCAAAAACTGCTCATGCTGCTGCTTCGTCTGCTGTCCTGTGTGCAGGAGCCATAACGGCTGCAAGGGCGCGGACCAGTTGGCGGGCAGATCGAGTTCGTTATCGGGTTTGTCGCAGAGGGATTACCTAGTGTTGCCGTCTCGTCACGCATAAGTTTTGATGCCTTCGGTATCAGTAAATGCGTTAGCTTCTCAAATACCGGAATTTGGAGGTTCCGATTCTGAAAATTTCCGCGCTTGAATACAACGGGTGGACCATGTGGCCAGAGTCCACGGAACGTCGGACAGTGCTACGCTTTTAGCAGTGTCAAGTTGTCTTGTGGGTCCGGCACGACGATGGTACGACACCCAACCGGGATTGGTGATCGAATCTTGGATCAGCGTGAGGCGGGAAATTGAACGTATATTTGATCGAGAGATTCCTTTCCATAAGGCAATGGGCAAAATTGAGGCGAGTAAATGGGTGTCGGGCAAGGAATCTTTCGACCAGTACGCGCTCGATAAATTAGCTCTGATGCATCGCCTGGACTTGTCGGTAAGAAACTCGATTCATTTGTTAATTGGTGGAATTATGTCACCAACATTGCGTGCGACTGCTTTGTCGTTACCCAGCAAACAATTTGGTACCAAATTGACACCAAATATGACCAAAACTTGACGGCAAATCCGATGCCATCTGCGTCCGCAATATGCTTGGGTTTTGTTAACAAAGCTTGATGACAAAATCTGACGCCAAATTGGGTGCTTTTCAATTGCTTAACATTTCTTGACATATACGTACATAGAAATGCACAATGTGTAACGTTGTGCACGATTCAATTGGAACAAAGTGTGTACTAATGTGTATGTATGTCGGATAGGGTTAGGATTATTTTTCAACATGCCCATACCTTGGTATTTTTTAATAATAAATAATAAGATCTAAATAATAAAAAAGATACTATTCACTTCACGTTGCAAATGCCAATTTCTTCTCAAGCCGCAATGCTTATTAATTTTAATTGTCACTAGAAAACACTAGTTACGCAGCCGACTACTAGTAGTCCTCGGGTGGGACCCGATTGACCACGATACGATTGGACACAGATTGTAATGATTGGTTCGACCTAGTAATTCACTAGATAATTATTTTCATCGGTTGGTTGTGTCCAATCGTACCGTGGTCAATCGGGATGCTCCCGTAGCCCTCGAACTGAGTACAGATGTGAAGTGTTGCGTCGACGATTACGACAATTGGAATGAAATTGCGGCGGTGTCGCCGCATGCATGAAAGTGTCTAGGGATATTGAAACTGGAAAGTACCCATTGGGTATTTCTGAGAGCGTCCCGATTGACGGTACGATTGGACACAACCAACCGATGAAAAAAATTATCTAGTGAATTACTAGGTCAAACCAATCATTACAATCTGTGTCCAATCGTCGTATCGTGGTGAATCGGATCCCACCCGGTGTTTCCGATAAAACCTCTCCGTGTCATTTCCCTAAAGCAGAAATAAGTTACAGAAATCACCATCTACTATTATGTGATTCATGACAACCCAAAGCTACCTAATGCTGTCTCACGACTGCAAGCAGTAGGTTAGGCAGAACAATACCATGACAAATACATGAGATAATAATTTTGTAAAATTGTATTATTGATTATAAAATTATCTGGTGTTGTTTTCTAATAAAATTTTATTTATTCTTAATTAAAGTTATATAAGCATTAAAATATATATTATATTTTTCAAATATTATCCTAAAGTAAAAAGTCACACTGTTTTAACCTATTTGCAAGTATTGTTTTTTTGCAAGTGTTGTTACATGACTCGTGCAGGTGCAAGTCCACAATAAATTAAATGCCATTAGGGTATATTGATGACAAAAGATAGATTTAAAATCTATTTTAATAATGTTAATATAGTTAATTGTAATCAAAACATATAATGCAAGAACATTTATATAAACTTAAAACAATAAATAATTATAGTACAGCAAAATTTCAAATTCTTTTGTCAATAAATATGCTACGACAATTTTTTTTTTTTAAATGTGGGATCTTTATATGATATTCCCGTGGAGGTTGGACGTTATCATCTTCACCAAATAAGTGATAAAAGAATACTTATATAAAAGAAATAACTCAAATAATGTTAAAAAATAGTAGCATTAAAGAACGTTTGTAGAATTACATACAATTTAAAACAAACTGTGCAAACAAATCTATCTTGTTTTGTCATCAATATACCTTAATGGCATAATTTATTGTGGACTTGTACCTGCACGAGTCGTAGAAAAACAATACTTGCAAATAGGTTAAAACAGTGTGACTTTTTACTTTAAAATAATATTTGAAAAATATTTTAATGATTACATATATTTTAATGATTATATAACTTTAATTAAGAATAAATAAAATTTTATTAGAAAACAACACCAGATGATTTTATAATTAATAATACAATTTTACAAAATTATTATCTCGTGTATTTGTCACGATATTGTTCTGTTTAATCCATTGCTTGCAGTCGTGAGACAGCATTAGGGCTGTCGCACACAAATTGACATAACTGCATATGCATAGCATAAGACCGTATGTACCAATGAGTATCGAGTATTAAGTCGCCATATTGGTGTTCGATGCTTAATATTCGATGCTTATTGGTCCATACGATCTTATGCTATGCATATGCAATTATGTCAATTTGTGTGCGATAGCCCTTAGGTAGCTTTAGGTTGTCATGAATCACATAATAGTAGTAGATGGTGATGTTTATAACTTATTTCTGCTCTAAGGAAATGACTCGAAGAGGTATTGGGTGCTTTCCAGTTGCTTAACACATCTTGACATACACGTACACAAAATCAGTTTATTGGTCACATATTATCTAAAATATCTTGTAAGATAATATGCAAACAATAAACTGGTTTTGTGTAACACAGTGTATGCAACTGGAAAGCACCCATTATCAGAAACACCCAACTTGTGTCGCCGTGTGCATGAAAGTATCTAGGGATATTGCAATTGAAAAGCACCCCTGATAAAATATAATAAAGGCTGCGTTCCGAAATTCACTGCCAATGCTGAAATTCTATAGTATATGTGACATGAACTATAGAATTTCAGTACTGGCAGTGAATTTCGGAACGCAGCCAAAATTGTAATTGTAATAAACTAGTTCTATTAGAATAAGCGTGTCGTGCGTCGCGCGTCGCGTCATTCCAATTAGAGGATTTGATTGGTTAACTCGTGACGTAGATAGACGACACGACGCGTGACGCGCTCAGTGGGATCTCAGATTTATGGCTCCTGCAAACAGGACGCGGTAATGCTTGCCGCGCGGCAGAAGTCCGCGCGACAGCCAATCAATACGTTGTTTTTCCGTAAGAGCTAGAAGGTTATTACGGAAAGCAGTATATTGATTGGCTGTTACGCGAACTTCCGCCACGCGGCAAGTATTACTGCGTTCTGTGTGCAAGAGGCATTAGTCCCGAGCCACAATAAGTGTAGTAAGCTTTAAGCCTTATGCAGGATTCACATCGCGTCCAATGTCAGATATCCAATAGGAGAACAGCTTTCTAATAGAGGATTCAATTCTCCATTGGAAAGCTATTCTTTTATTGGATATCGTACGTCGTACGTCGAACATCGAACGCGGTGAGAATCCTGCATTAAGAAATTGATCAATTACAGTCGATTATTTTCCTCAATTTGACTGTGATTGATCAATTTCTTAAGGTTTAAACCTTATTACACCTAGAGTACGTTCTTTTATTTGCAACAGATACAACCCGATGCATCCGATGCATAATTTAATCCTTCTGTATATCCAGTTGCGCATATCAAGCTGCAGACGGCGTAAATCTTGACCGTTCTTTAATTTAAGTTGCAAACAGAATCGTGCTGGCAACTTTTAGCATCCCAATCCAAGCGGCTGCCGAAAAATTGAAGCCTGAGTTTCGAATGTATAGGAACCTTAAGTATGAATCTTTAGTATATACGGTTCTTTGGTGTGCAGAAAGTAGTGGGTTTCTCAGACACCACACAATATTTATGATAAATATTTATTTCGAATTATTTCTTCAAAATATTATATAAATATAATATAAATATTTGATATACATAAAAAAGTATCAAAATCTTTATTGAAAATATTAAGACCTTCAATAAGTTCTCGCTGATTTTTCGTGAAAATTAATGCTTTATTTAAAAAAAGTCGAAAAAACA
The DNA here is from genome assembly GCF_010583005.1 of Odontomachus brunneus. Lineage (NCBI taxonomy): Eukaryota > Metazoa > Arthropoda > Insecta > Hymenoptera > Formicidae > Odontomachus > Odontomachus brunneus. The sequence continues at coordinate 91,524 of NW_022639622.1, read as the reverse complement.
TGTCACTGAAAGTATTGTCCATCGCTAGCCACTACTTTTCCTATCTTTCTGGCAGCATTTGAATTCCAGGTCGGAAAAATGACACGTTTTTTGAGGCTATCCAAGAGTCGATCCATTTTTTGGCATCTTCATAAGAATGGAAGTGCTGCTCAGCCAGGCCATGTGCCATCGATCGGAACAAATAATAACCAAAAGGGGCAATGTCTGGTGAATACGACGAGTGGGGTAGGACTTCCCATTTAAGCGTTTTCAAGTAGGTTTTCACCGGTTGTGCAATGTGGCCGAGCGTTGTCATGTTGCAAAATCACTTTGTCGTGTCTCTGCTCGTATAGCGGCCGTTTTCTTTCAATGCTCGGCTCAAACGCATCAGTTGTAGTCGATAGCAATTTCCCGTGATGGTTTCGTTCGGTTTGAGCAGCTCATAATAAACTACACCAAGTCGATCCCACTAAATGCAGAGCAGAAGCTTCGAACCATGGATATTCGGCTTTGCCGACGATGTTGATGCATGGCCGGGCTTACCCCACGATCTTCTACGCTTTGGGTTATCGTAGTGTATCAACTTTTCATCACCAGTCACGATACGATGCAAAAAATCTTTCCTTTTCCTTTAGGTCATGTTATTTCTGATAAAGGTGTTTCTACGGATCCTGAAAAGATTTCTGCTGTCGCTGATTGGCCGATTCCTCAAAATAAAAAGCAGTTACGAAGTTTTCTTGGATTTTGTTCTTATTATCGGAAATTTGTAAAAGGATTTTCTAACGTTGAAACAGCTGTTCACATGTGAAAAGACGCCGTTTGACGTCTCTCGGCTTCAACTCGTACGGCACCCAATATCCTTGCTTTTGAATCATTCCTAATACATTCAAACGTTTCAAAACTGTTGTGTGACCAACTCCTAATGATTCTGCAAGTTCAGCTACCGTCTGATGTGAGTCTTCATGAAGTAATGCCCCCAATTCTTCGTCTTCAAACTTTTTCGGCGCACCAGAACGTTCTTTATCTTCAATATTAAAATCATTATTTTTGAAGCGTCTACCAATCTCTGCATGTTGTTTCCGGCAGAGCATGGTCGCCGTAAGTCTCAACAAGAATTCTGTGTGCTTCAGTTGCAGATTTTTTAAAAATAAAGTAATGCAGTAAAATTCCCCGCAAATACTCTTTTTTGGCACAAAACTCGACATGTTTAACACTATGAAAAAAAAAGTTGTTTACACTTCGTCGAAATAACATACACTGAATTTCAAGCTTGCTTATAGTACTTCCCACACAGCACGTAATTTCGCAGAAATATCACAGCAATATTATATTTTCATTGCAATATTACCAGGGAATATAACAGAAATAATGCTGGAATATTACTAACCCAGATAGGAGCAGTGCACTTAGACACGGTGCATTTGGACACAGCCAATCACAGCACCGTGTGATTAGAGACATTTGTAGGGTCCCTTGGAACAGCGACTTGTGATTGGACTGTGTCCAATTGCCCCGTGTCCAACTGATATACACTCACCCAGATTGCCAAACTTACGCGAGCAGATTTTACGCAGAATCTGTCAACAGTGTCTGTTGACAGAATGGCAACAGACTGCACACAGAAACTGTTTTAGCAGTCTCTGACGACAGATTGGTGACAGACTACGCGCAGAGCCTGTCGACAGACTCTGACGACAGACTGACGACAGATTGCATGCAGATTCTTTTTCCTAGATAGGCTATTTAATTCTATCAAGGGCAATATGTACGTTATTAAATGGGGCAGTTTCACATACACACTATGTAAAACTGCTGCAGAGGAGTCAAGATAATTATATTGTGCAATAATTGTACACATATACACAATAAAAAACAATGTTTACATTTTAAAATTATATTACACATTTTTTATAAAAAAGCAACAATAATAGAGAAATAACGAGTACAAGAATAGTACAACGGTTAAATGGCCATTTAAAGGCGTATATATATCATCCCTAGTAAAAATTGTTCTCATAATTTTTCATACAATTTCTCATCTTATTATTTTTTTTAATGTTGTTATGTCATTAAATCTGAACGATTTAACCGTTCAACGATTTATACGTTGAACTTGGACATTTTAAATATTAAGGTGTACATAAAAAGCAGATTCTTTAAATTTTAACTAATATAACTAAAAATCTCTTCTTGAGTATATCAACATTAACCTAAGGACAATTAGAGTTCACGCACAAGTTGTATAGTGCTATTATAAACTATTAAAACATAGTGACACAATCTCGCCATGAGAACAAATTTTATTAAATATCATACGCGTTTCGGTCTCATTTCACAGACCCTCTTCAGTGATTACAAGTAATGTTATAGTGTCGCAAAAAATAAAAAATCGCAAAAGTTAGTGTTAACATTGGTTGTTACAGAATTGTCGCTACAAGTTTTTTTGTCTACGGGATTCGGAAGCACAAACATAATATATCATTTACACAATGAAATGTTTCATTTTCGGAAGCTACCGGCAATTTATTCCGAGAATGGTCACTCCATCGCACGTACTAAGATGCTGTGGTATGATTATCTAAAAAACGTATTCAGATAGAGCAACCAACCCTAATGTGAGGGAAAAACAAAATAATGATATCTACCTCGATAAAGGCCAGAGAGTTCCGGTGAGATGTTACGCCTATGAACGTGTACCTCCGAATGCCGCAAACAATACAGAATCCAGTATTTATATTTACTTCATAACCGCAAACGAAATACGATCTAAGTCAAACCGAGTAACATGTTGTAACATTTTTCTAAATTCTCAGTGTCAGTATGAGAATTCAGTCCATGCGTCTGCATTTTTATAAAAATCATCTCTGCAATCATTCTTTTATAAAATAGATATTCCTTATGCAAAACTTTAACATTATCCCATTTAAATTCGTGGCCGTAATTAACAGGGTGCTCTTGTACAACAGAGAGATGCGAAGTAAGGTCTCGAGGTAGTCGTTTATCCAGTATTTTTAATACTGAAAATAAGTAATTATCAATGATTCTTAGTATGATATTTCTATAAGGGTATGCGATGAATATTAATGTAAAGTAGTGAACCAGTTATATTTCTTTTACATTTTTAACAAAATGTTTAATGATTAATCCAACAAAAAAAAATTAAAAAATCCAAAAAAATCCAAATTAAACAAATCGAATTACTAAATTTTGAGAGAAACTTTTAAAAAATATTATTTAAAACAATAGTGTTGTTTCATCAAATGACATGGTTTCCTTGAACGAAATAAAAGTTTTATTTTCAACATTTTAAAAAATGATATTTCGTTTAAGAATATAATATTGTAATGAAATAAAAAAAACCACAAAATTAAACAAGTACGAATATTAAATCTAAAGAAAGTATTTTCTCCGAAAAAACGGTATAAGAAGTATAAAGAATATGCAATAAGACAAATTAATGATTGCCATTAACGAGTGCTATTTTAAGTACTATTCTATAAATATTATTAATGTTAAACATTACTAAATTTGAAATACAAGTAACAAAAATAAGTAGTAACTAAATAAACTATATTATATTCGTAATATTTTTTTTAAATATTACTGCAATATTGCTAAAGTAATATTGCAAATTAATGTCACTGCAAAGTCTCTGCAACATTGCACTGCAATATGCAATTTTGCAACGTTGTAGCAATGTTGCTGCAAGCTTCTGTGTTGTATGCTGTCTGGGTTAATATTTTTAATCTTAATAGTACTTTGCGTAAATATTTCATCACTTAGCAAAGTATTATATATTAGTATTTAAATATTGACAATGTTTTGCGTAAGTATTTTATCACTGGACGAAGTATTACATATCAATATTTAAGTATTGAAATCAATCATAAGGTAGGAATTGTAACATTAAATATTGAAATACTTCAGTACTAAAAGCTGTATTTGAATCACAGAATATTACTAAATACTGTACTTTCAATACTGAAAATAAGTAATTAATCAATGATTCTTTGTATGATATTTCTATAAGGGATTACTGTGAGAAAATCATAATATTTAAAAAACTACCCTTATAGAAATATCATACTAAGAATCATTGATAATTACTTATTATCCAGTATTTTTAATACTGAAAATAAGTAATTAATCAATGATTCTTTGTATGATATTTCTATAAGGGATTACTGTGAGAAAATCATAATATTTAAAAAACTACCCTTATAGAAATATCATACTAAGAATCATTGATAATTACTTATTATCCAGTATTTTTAATACTGAAAATAAGTAATTAATCAATGATTCTTTGTATGATATTTCTATAAGGGATTACTGTGAGAAAATCATAATATTTAAAAAACTACCCTTATAGAAATATCATACTAAGAATCATTGATAATTACTTATTATCCAGTATTTTTAATACTGAAAATAAGTAATTAATCAATGATTCTTTGTATGATATTTCTATAAGGGATTACTGTGAGAAAATCATAATATTTAAAAAACTACCCTTATAGAAATATCATACTAAGAATCATTGATAATTACTTATTATCCAGTATTTTTAATACTGAAAATAAGTAATTATCAATGATTCTTAGTATGATATTT
>NW_022639622.1:83225-86639 GCF_010583005.1 Odontomachus brunneus | reverse complement strand
ACGTCAAAATGACATCCAAATCTAAGTAAGTTCAGGATAAAAAATAACCAAGGAATGATAAAAAATATCGTGAGAATATAATGTATCCTTATAGAGTTCATAGTACATTATAATATACTTCCCTCATAGAAATATCATATTAAGAATCATTGATAATTACTTATTATCCAGTATTTTTAATACTAAAAATAAGTAATTATCAATAATTCTTAGTATGATATTTCTATAAAGGTTAGCAAACATCAAATAATAGTTATATAATTTTTACTTAGTGTTTGTTGGATAATTTGCTGGTAGATTTTGAAACAATGCAACCACATTCGATATGCGATAAATATTGATGTAATGTAGTGAACCAGTGATAATTACTTTTAGATTTTTAACAAAATGTTATACCCTTATAGAAATGTAATACTGATAAGTAATAATTTGGCCAGTGATAATTACTGTCGTTCAATAATTTTATTACTTGTACGAGTAATAAAATTACTATTTATTACTGGCCAAATTACACCCAGTGATACTTTTCTATAAGGGTAATGATTAATCCAAACCAAAAAAAATTAAAAAATCCAAGAAAATCCAAATTAAACAAATCAAAATACTAAATTTTAGAAGAATTTTTTAAAAAATACTATTTCTGTAAGGGAAGGTGACTTCAAATGATGCCGTAATAACGTTTTAATGATGTCTACCCTTATAGAAATATCATACTAAGAATCATTGATAATTACTTATTTTCAGTATTAAAAATACTGGATAATAAGTAATTATCAGTGATTCTTAGTATGATATTTCTATAAGGGTATAATATCAAAGAAATTGATACGTCAATCCCTTATAGAAATGTCATACTAAGAATCATTGATAATTACTTATTACCCCGTATTTTTAATATTGAAAATAAGTAATTATCAATGATTCTTAGTATGATATTTTTATAAGGGATTGATGTCACCATTCTATTTAGAATATGATATATTGCTATAATTTAACTATAATATTGCAAATATATAAGTATAATATTTCAATGATACAAGTATGTAATATTGCAGTAATATTTCTGTAATATTTCAATGACATATGTAAAGGTGCAATATTTCAGTAATATTTCTGTAATATTTCACTGTGATATGTAATATTACCACTATATTGCAATATCATTGCAATATTTCTGCAATATTATGTGCTGTGTGGGTAGGATTTGTAATATTAAATATTGAAATACTGGAGTACTAAAAGCTATATTTGAATCACAGAATATTACTAAATACTGTACTTTTAATACTGAAAATAAGTAATTAATCAATGATTCTTAGTATGATATTTCTATATGGGATGAAAATGTTATTTGACATTATCTTGCTATTTAGGATTTATGCAATATTATGCAACAATATTATTGTAGTATTATTGTGCAATATTACAAAGTAATATATCAATAATATACCCAGTAAGCAATCTGCGCGCAGACTGACGTCAGACTGTCGACAGGATCTGTCGAATCCGATCAGGATCTGTCGACAGATCCATAGACATTTGCGTCCCCAATCTGCCACCAGACTGCCGTTGACAGGGTCTGCGAACAGACTCTGACGACAGACTGGCGGCAGATTGCGCGCAGAGCCTGTCGACAGACTATGACGGCAGATTGGCTGCAGATTGTGCGCAGATCCTGTCGTTTCGTAGGTTCTTCAATAAAATTTTCTCATAATTTTTCATAATTACTCATAGAATAAGTGCTTTCTCATAAATACTCATAAAATACTATGACAAAAAAAACTTTTTTACATTATTTTTTCATAATTTTTAATATTTTCTCTAGTGAGATTCGAACTTGAACTGAAGACATCTTTTGGATAATCGTCCGTCGCCTTAGACACTACGCCAATTCCTCACTTGATAAAAAGTGCTTTGTATTGTCTATTTAAAGTTTAAGGAAGAAAAATATTATAGTTTGTTCGCCTTTTAAGCCGCAAAATATAGACGAAACCGTTTAGCGTATAAATAATGTAAGAGAGACTGGTACGATAATTCGAAATTAATTTTCTACCAAGGAATGTATAGAAAATTACTGCAATAAAACAGCAGATAATGACATTTTTCTATCATGTTAATAAAATACTGTACTTTTACATGTGCGAATTAATTTGGTCGATCGTCCCGTTCAGATTGTATTAAGTTTTATCAAAATCGAAGCATGATATATTTTTAAATAAACCATCAAAAAAATTCTGTAAAAGTTATTTACATAGCAAGACTAATATTTGATTCGGTGCTGTTGCCTTCAATACTTATTGCATGACGGTTAAATCGGATTTAATGACATAACAACATTAAAAAAAATAATAAGATGAGAAATTGTATGAAAAATTATAAGAACAATTTTTACCAGGAATGACATGTGTACGCCTTTAATTGGCCATTTAACCGTTGTACTATTCTATACTTGTACTCGTTATTTCTTTATTATTGTTGCTTTTTTATAAAAAATATGTAATACAATTTTAAAATATAAACATTGTTTTTTATTGTGTATATGTGTACAATTATTGCACAATATAATTATCTTGACTTCTCTGCAGCATGGTGTGTATGTGAAACTGCTCCATTTAATAACGTACATAGCCCTTAATAGAATTAAATAGCCTATCTAGGAAACAGAATCTGCGCGCAATCTGCCGTCAGTCTGCCGTCAGAATCTGTCGACAGGCTCTGCGCGCAGTCTGTCACCAATCTGTCGACAGGCTCTGCGCGCAGTCTATCACCAATCTGTCGTCAGAGACTGCTAAAATAGTTTCTGTGTGCAGTCTGTTGCCATTCTGTCAACAGATACTGTTGACAGACTCTGCGTAAAATCTGCTCGCACAGGTTTGGCTATCTGGGTATGTAATGCCCTTATAGAAATATCATACTAAGAAATACTGAAAAATTATTAGTGATTAAATATTACCAGTAATTCTGTAATTTTTTGGCCAGTACTTAATTTCTGGTGAATACTGATAATAAAATCACTGTTAAATATTGATAGTAATCAAATACTGAGAATTATTATGCGAAGGTGAAAAATGAGAAAATCATAATGTTTACAAAAATATACTTATATTCCTAATTTTCTCATGTCTCATAAACTACTAGATATCGAAGGTTGTCAATACATTCCAAACCTTCATGAATCCTCCTGCGATAGCTTCGATGCCAAATGATATACCACTGGTCACCACCCATCCATGTCCTGACCGCATTAAACTGTTGCTTAACCCGACGATCGAGCGCCCGCGCGGTGACTCTGATGACTCCAACGATGTTCTTGCAATTCATGCTTATAATGTATCCTTATATTGTTCACAGTATATTATAACATTCTTAGCAAACACCAAATAATAGTTATATAATTTTTACTTGTTGTTTATT
>NW_022639622.1:83004-83215 GCF_010583005.1 Odontomachus brunneus | reverse complement strand
CCTGTCGATGGTGGAGACCAACACATCCCAGGCACGGGCCTTGGCCGCAAAGATGGCCGCCTTGAGGGCGCCGCGTTTTTCACGGTACGCCCCCGCGGCGGCCATCCCACCTACACTAACCCTCCCCCGCCGGTCCATTTCACGCCTGGCTTGGCCGGCGGAGCGCCGAAGTTCGGCAATCTCCGCCGACCACTAGTACATGGACCGGCGG
>NW_022639622.1:82220-82994 GCF_010583005.1 Odontomachus brunneus | reverse complement strand
ACTGGTCACCACCCATCCATGTCCTGACCGCATTAAACTGTTGCTTAACCCGACGATCGAGCGCCCGCGCGGTGACTCTGATGACTCCAACGATGTTCTTGCAATTCATGCTTATAATGTATCCTTATATTGTTCACAGTATATTATAACATTCTTAGCAAACACCAAATAATAGTTATATAATTTTTACTTGTTGTTTATTGGATAATTTGTTGATAGATATTGAAACAACATGCAACATTCGATATGCAATGAATATTGATGTAATGTAGTGAACCAGTGATAATTAATTTTACATTTTTAACAAAATGTTATAATGATTAATCCAACAAAAAAAATCCAAGAAAATCCAAATTAAACAAATCAAATTACTAAATTTTGAGAGAAACTTTTAAAAAATATTATTTAAAACAATAGTGTTGTTTCATCAAATGACATGGTTTCCTTGAACGAAATAAAAGTTTTATTTTCATCATTTTAAAAAATGATATTTCGTTTAAGAATATAATATTTTAATGAAATAAAAAAAACCCAAAAATTAAACAAGTACGAATATTAAATCTAAAGAAAGTATTTTCTCCGAAAAAACGGTATAAGAAGTATAAAAAATATGCAATAAGACAAATTAATGATTGCCACTAACGAGTGCTATTCTAAGTACTATTCTATAAGTATTATTGATGTAAAACATTACTGAATTTGAAATACAAGTAACAAAAATAACTAGTAAATAAATAAAATATATTATATTTTTAATATTTTTTTAAATATAAT
>NW_022639622.1:82040-82210 GCF_010583005.1 Odontomachus brunneus | reverse complement strand
GGAACGCCAGCGGTGGCGTCCCCTCCCCGCCCGCGAATGCGCCGCCCCTCGACCCCGCGCTGATGCGCGGGTAGGCGAGGCGCCGCTCTCCTTCGGCGGCGCCTCGCCCCGCCGCACCCTCTCCGCCTCCTCCTTCTGCGACACGACTGCGTCGCAGAAGGAGGTGACGG
>NW_022639622.1:81636-82030 GCF_010583005.1 Odontomachus brunneus | reverse complement strand
CCCCAAGCATGGCCCTTATAAGGGCCGGGGGAGAGAGGTCCGCCCCCACCACGTCTGTCAGGACCCGGCGCTCCACAACCCAGGAGGGGCATTCCTCCAGGGTGTGTTGCGCCGAGTCCACCTCATCGCCACAGTGGTGGCAGCGGGAGTTAGGCTCCCTACCTATCCTGTGCAGGTACTCACCGAAGCATCCATGTCCGGTGAGTACCTGCGTTGTCCGGAAGGACAGCTCTCCGCGGGCCCTGTCTACCCATTCTTGTAGACGGGGCCGAATGGCCTTGGCGACCCTCATTCCCGAATGGCCCGTCGCCTCCTCCAGGTGGATGCCCCACCTTAGGAGGAGGCGTTGACGGGCCTGCACTTTTGCCACTCCAATGGCCCTGGCCAGGTGTTT
>NW_022639622.1:81362-81626 GCF_010583005.1 Odontomachus brunneus | reverse complement strand
GAAACTTTAATTTGAAACATAAAAAAATACTTTTAATATTAGAAAATAATTTATTCAGATTTATAAAATGATTTACTTGTATTTTATTTACTTTTAAAACAAGCAAATATTTATTTAAACAGTTTTTACATTTCAAAACATTAATTTTTTCCTTGTAAAGAAATCATTTGTTTATTCTTATATATATAAATATTTTAAATCAAAGAAATCACTTTTTTATTTATAAATTCATAATTTTACAGCTTATTTTACAAATTTAAAAAA
>NW_022639622.1:81107-81260 GCF_010583005.1 Odontomachus brunneus | reverse complement strand
ATATTTATTATATATTTTCTAAAATTTAACAAATATTTTTTTAAGTTAAGAAATTATATGTAACAAAATATATTTCTTTCATTTAAAGAATTTTTGCTAATGTACATTATCAATTTAAATTTCGATTTTTTTATTTCTTTATTAATTTAATAA
>NW_022639622.1:80677-81097 GCF_010583005.1 Odontomachus brunneus | reverse complement strand
TATTTTAAATCAAAGAAATCACTTTTTTTATTTATAAATTCATAATTTTACAGCTTATTTTACAAATTTAAAAAAATATTTCTTTATATTTATTATATATTTTCTAAAATTTAACAAATATTTTTTTAAGATAAGAAATTATATGTAACAAAATATATTTCTTTTATTTCAAGAATTTTTTGCCAATGTACCAATTACTAATGTTCTAATTACCAATTTAAATTTCGATTTTTTTATTTCTTTATTAATTTAATAATTATAAATAATTACATTTATTTTTTTTATGTGCAATATTTATAGAAATATTTGCAAAATATTAATTTTTTGTTTACAATAAATATTATGGAAAATATTTAGATATTTAGATATTTCTATATTTTAATAATATTTTGAATATAGATTTTCATAATTTTTCCTCTC
>NW_022639622.1:80368-80624 GCF_010583005.1 Odontomachus brunneus | reverse complement strand
GAACATTACCAATTTAAATTTCGATTTTCTTATTTCTTTATTAATTTAATAATTATAAATAATTATATTTATTTTTTTCATGTGAAATATTTATAGAAATATTTACAAAATATTAATTTTTTGTTTACAATAAATATTATGGAAAATATTTAGATATTTAGATATTTCTATATTTTAATAATATTTTGAATATAGATTTTCATAATTTTTCCTCTCTCTTTATGTGTGTATACAGTGTGATTCAGAACAACCACTG
>NW_022639622.1:77938-78070 GCF_010583005.1 Odontomachus brunneus | reverse complement strand
TTAAACTGTGAAATAAATGTATAGAAACATAATTTTATTTGAAAACTATTAAATTTATGAGTGATTTTTCTGATTTACTAAAAAAAATACAGCACCTAGCAATACAAATATAATGAAGCATAATATGTTTTT
>NW_022639622.1:76864-77928 GCF_010583005.1 Odontomachus brunneus | reverse complement strand
ACTAAATACTGTACTTTTAATACTGAAAATAAGTAATTAATCAATGATTAAGTATTATATTAGTATTATATTAGTGTTATATTACATTAGTATTATATTAGTATTATATTATATTAGTATTGTATTAATATTATATTAGTACCCTGCAAACACAAATATATAACTGTTACATAACTGTGATGTAACGGAATGTAACATGTAATGTAACATGTAAGTTGCAAGTAACGTAGATGTTAGTTATAATTTCCCACTCATACGAAATTGCAACTATATAACAGAAATATAATTTGTTACAAAAATGTTGCATAACTGTTACTTTGATTATTGAATGATAACATAGCAGTTATGTAAATTATTGGCAAGTTATATAACTGGAATATAAATTATCGAATTGTTATATAATTATTATTTCATTTGTTATGAAATAGTTATATTAATTGTAGGAAGCAATTGAATCAAAGACTTCATATTTATAGGTATTACGTTTTCCATACAACATATTTCAATAAAAAGTCTTAAAGACACTCAAAAGATGCTAAATAGATTAAAAACGTTCAGTGTGTCTTTGAACGTTTGCAAAAAGTTTTTGAAACATGCATGTTGTGTAGAAAACGTAATATCTACAAATAAGAAGTCTCTGATTTAATAAATAATAACAACTTTATATATAATCATATTTAATTTATGTACTATTTCTCTCATCACATTAACAATATATTTATATTTTTTTTAAACAAAATTTGCCGCAAACAGTATGTCATGCTAAATAAAGCACGAAAAACTGAAAGTTTTGTTACATTATTACATTACATTTGTTACTCCATGAATTACAAAAAGAAAAATAAACCTTTTACAACATCATGTATTATAAATATAATTATTTCAATATACTGTGTTTATATATGCTTCACACATAATTAAAATCGTAATGAAAAAAAGAAATTGTATAAAAATCGTAATAAAAAGAAAAAAATTGTTTCCATTATTCATTTTCTAACGCCGTAATAATTACAAAAATCTTTGGGTATTATCACATCTTATAATGTATTATCACAGCTCATAAT
>NW_022639622.1:69090-69275 GCF_010583005.1 Odontomachus brunneus | reverse complement strand
CGTATGATTAGAGACATTTGTAGGGTCCCTTGGAACAACGACTTGTGATTGGACTGTGTCCAATTGCCCCGTGTCCAACTGATATACACCCATATTAGATGCTGCTTGCATACGTAATATTTGCTCGAAGGTTTCTACATTATGAGCGAGAATGTTTTTTTTATATATAAAACTGTTCATATACT
>NW_022639622.1:68722-69080 GCF_010583005.1 Odontomachus brunneus | reverse complement strand
GCTCATAATGTGATCTTAATTTAACGAATTGTGCATTATATTTTAATCATCTTTGGCTTGATTTTCTCTCTTGTTTCTTTGACTTGCAAAGCGTAACCATTCCGCTATTGCACTATCAAATTCACATTCTGTAAAAATACTATAGCGTAATATTATCTCTCCTGAAAAAAAAAGAAAACCATATACATCTGATGAAAGTGTTGTAATAAGAAATTTGGCAAGTTCAACAATACACAAACTATATACAGGCACACATTAGAGATGCCCGATTCTTATTCGATTCTTTCCCTAACAAATGTATGAAAAAAGGGTTGTTTGTGCTGCTTGCATGTTTCATATTTTTCGCTTTTAAAAAGAT
>NW_022639622.1:68490-68712 GCF_010583005.1 Odontomachus brunneus | reverse complement strand
ACAAAGATAAGATGATACTTGTATTGATAAGATGACTTGTGTCTCTTGTTAGAAAGCAACCGTAGCTGGAAAGCACCTACTGATAAGTGCTCTGATGATTTAATACAATATTACAACATAATACAAAAATTGTAGTTATTTTTGTAATTCAGACCAATGAGACATAAATAATACTTTTATAAAGTCATAAACATTATTGTGCAAAAGCACTCCAACGATATA
>NW_022639622.1:68267-68480 GCF_010583005.1 Odontomachus brunneus | reverse complement strand
GAAAGATAAAAAAAATTGTTAAGATATTTTTACTTTAATAATTATAGTGATATTTTCCACCCACAAAACTGTTACATACTGTTAAAGATAAGAAAAATCTTATAAAGTAAGAAAATTACGTTTTAATGTAACATAAAACTGTAGAACATTTTTATATCATAATCAATGTGCCATTCAAGCAACAATTTTTATTTTCTTATAAGCATATTAACA
>NW_022639622.1:62859-68257 GCF_010583005.1 Odontomachus brunneus | reverse complement strand
CATGTACAACAATAATTTTAGAATTATTTAGTATAAATTATACTTATTAAATAAGAACAAATTACCTGAAATTATAACAATCGTTTCTATATTATTTTATTCACGTGTCACAAAACCATGAGGGAGAAGAATGTAAACCGCATTATTACATGTCACGTTAGATGTGTTCGGGGAGCTTGCTATTAGTGCTACCGTGTCATTCTATCCTTGTTGTATATCTAAGGAGCGATAAAGATAGAACAACGCGGTAACGATGGTAGCGTGCTCCCCGAACGCACCCGTTATCTGGATGAATGTTGGTTCAGCTACAATAGACCGCGTAATTCAAAAGTTTAAATCCTTATCCTCTTAAAGGATATCTTAATCAATTTAATCCTGATATAAGAAATATAATATTCAAAATTTATCTACTTGTTTTATCATCAATTTACTTACCGGCTTTTAATTACAAATTAATTCTGTACAATTAACAATAAGTGGCATATAACAATGCAATGTAACTATGTTAAAATAGTTATATATTGCATATGAAAATTGTAACATTACATCAAAATTACATAAATGTAACATTTCTTGTGTAACATGTTACATCCAAGTTACATTAATGTAATTTTCTTATAACCAGAAAGTAACTAACAATATAACAATTTCATTTACATGTTATATTGCGTTAATAAAATGAAGATATATAACCTCGACATTAATTAAATATAACATTCGTTATATTACGTGTTACTCCTGTATTACGTTGCAGTTACATTTTGTGTTTGCTGGGTATTATATTATATTAGTATGATATTTCTATAAGGGTGTTGCAATAATATTTCTGTAATATTTCAATAAAATATGTAAAGGTGCAAAATTTCAGTAATATTTCTGTAATATGTCACTGTGATATATAATATTACTACTATATTGCAATATCTCCGCAATATTTCTATAATCCCTTATAGAAATATCATACTAAGAATCATTGATAATTACTTATTATCCAGTATTTTTAATACTGAAAATAAGTAATTATCAATGATTCTTAGTATGGTATTTCTATAAGGGATATCACGTGCTGTGTGGGATTTTTATAATATTTAAGAGATATATAAATATTTTTTATCTATTGAATCTAAGGTCACAAAAATATTTTGTAAATATATTTGTAAACATATTTATGAAACATTTTAGTAAATATTCATAAAATATTCAAATAAATCTTATTTGAATATAAATATTTTGTAAATATATATATTTTATAAATCTGCTTGTCTAGATTACTTTAGGATAAATTATGAAAAGATAAAATATTCTATTAATATTAAAATTATAAATCTGTAGAAAATATATATTTCATATAAAATAATACATAAAATACATGCAATAAATACTTAAAATAAACTTACATTTTACTTACTGCATACAATTTATATTACACTTTAACTTTCTTATGCATACATATCTTAACTTTGCAAACTTCGTCGGTATGCTTTCACTGCCTATACGTCATCACATTTCAATTGGCTTTCGTTGTTCATTTTTAATGGACGTAGAATTCTTATGTCAAATGCCAATTGTCGTATAACCATAAAAATTAAAGTTACTATAAGAAATTCTACTCACTTTGTACATAATATACGAGTATAGTATTACATTATTTTTCACATTTAAACCACATCGCTTGATGCTTAAAAATTTTTATGGAAACTTACACAATTTACATGTAAAGAAGGACATGTACGAGCAAACTGAAAGTTCACGTGAAATATTTCACGTTTTGAGAATTTACCTTTCACGGTTAACGTTCGTCTCATTTATTAAATTTACTCATATTGTATTATTATATTATAACTATAAATTTAAGTTGTATAATGTTTATTAATGTGTTATGTATTACATTGCGTATACTGTAATTACATTTTAATAATTTATATTACATAAATATTGCTTTCCACATTTTCATTGTTCACTTTTCATGTGAAATAACGGGAGCGTCCCGATTGGCCACGGTACGATTGAACACAACCAATCGATGAAAAGAATTATCTAGTGAATTATTAAGTCGAACCAATCATTACAATCTGTGTCTAATCGTATCGTGGTCAATCGGGTCCCACCCTGAAATAACTTACAGTAAAAAGTGAAAAATGAAAATGAAGTTCACGTAAAAGATTCATGATTACTACCCTGGACTTACATATACTGTAGATTTTCCATTCGATAGTGAATATCGGAACGTAGCCTCAATAATGCCCACCATCATATTTTCTGAACGCACCTGTTATAACGTAAGAGTTGAATGAAGTAGTGGAAAGCAAAGAGAGGATATACACAGTGCGCGCAACATCAGTGACGAGTAGCAAAACAGAAGTAAGAACATATTGCAACGCGTTGCACAGGATCTGGATTACGTGTGACGTTTCATTAGACGCAAAAGTCAATAGATATGTCGAGCGAAGTGGACGAATGCAAGTTGAAAGGCGGACATCCGCCAGCAGGTTAGTGATTTTATTGCATTTTCTTTTCCCAAATATGTGAATAATATGAATGTAACATATTTATGATATTAAAATCTTCCATATGTATCTGTCGATCGCGATTTCAAGGTCAAATTTTCGTCTAAATGACTTTTAATGTTGCGTCGTATTACTTGCATTATTCTATTTTTTTTTTTTAGTAAAGGCAGGTGGTATGAGGATAACGCAGCATAAGACGCCCAAAGATGAGCGCGAGACAAAGTCTAACAAGGACATGGAGGAGAGTAGACCATCCAGCAGGTAAAATATTAAATGAGATTACGATTTTCTAATTGTCGATAGTGTAACAGATTGTTGCGTATTAAACTGATATATTTAAATAGCTCTTATCCTTCGATATACGAGATAATCATAATTTAATGACAAATATACTCGTTTTACTGCATTAAACCTTTGTTCCTTTTTATTCAATACTTATGTACTGGTTTTACTAAAAACAGAGACAACCTAGTTAAAAAATCAAACCTATAGAATCTTTCAGCATAGAAATTATGAAACTGATATATGCACAGAATCATATTAAAGAAATTTATGATACGAAAGAATTTTTAAGTTGTGTTTACAGAATTACATATTGCTTTGTAAAAAAGATACTCTTAGATTAATAGTATTTTCAGCATTATATATTAAATAAAGTCCAAATATATATATATATATATATATATATATATATATATATATATATATAGTAAATGTTGAACATATGGATTTTGGTATCATATGGTTATTGATAAAATATTTCAGTATATTATAATTATTATATGTAATTATACATGTACAATATGATCCATAAATGTTCACTTAAAATATTCCAGACATTAAGAAAAATATAAATATTCTGAACAAAAATTCTAAGATTTTGAGAGGAGTAAAGGTGATAATACTTATTCAGCCTTAGAATGGTTTTGAAAAACACTATCAAGATAAATTTTTTAAGTAGACTTATATGGTTTTTTAAACATAAATTGATTTATCTGGTCATTCTGTGTATAAAAGTACTGGGGTAAAATCATCAAAAAGTGGATATATTCCAATTATTTTATATTTTATTTATGATACTTTTTAGTACAATATATGAAATATTTGAAAAAAGTATCAGGATAAAATATAAAATATCTTAGAAGGTATCGACTTTTCAATTATTTGCAATACTTTTATACGCAACATATAATTACATTTAAGGAAGTAAATTTGACCTTTGCAAAAGTTTTCAAGGTCATTGCAAAGTTAAATATATATTACTATTTTATTTTACCTTTAGAAATCTTAGAACATCTGTCGAAAACATTTTTCGTTTTTTCCTTCATTTTCGAAATATTTTAGGTGAGCATTTAAAATAAGTCACCCTGTATATATACATATATACATTTTTTCTTATACTATCTGACATAAGATAAAATAATTGCAAGTAAAAACTTGAAATATCTTCATAAGTGGCTTGAAATATCTTCTGTTTTTATGATCTATTGCTATCAGATACTAAGTTTAGATAAGCGAAATTATCAGCGTCTTGTACATAACACAATGTTGCATAATTAAAATATGAGTATAAGTGAGCAAATATTTATATGTGTGATAACTAGGCCTGTCAATTATTCATAAAAAAATGTGATTGTAAAGCAAAATTTAAATTTCAAGTAATTTAAAGTTTAGAAGATAATTGCATAAAATTTTCTAAATAGATATTTTATCCTGATAATTCTTAGAATACTGTGAATGTATATACTTGACCAATATACCATATATACGTTGTCCTAGAACAATTTACGAAGCTCTCGTGAGAACATAGAGCAGATCAAGGTAAACATAAAAGTCCTATATCGTTTTGCAATATTCATAATCGAGAAATTAATTAATAAAAAATTAAGAAAAAGCATGTGCTGAATAATGGTAGAGGACGGACCGCTCGAGTCACAACGCGACCCAATAATATATTGACGCGTAGCGATTGGAAGAACAACGCACCCTATATTTATATCGCTGCGCTTCTACATCTCGTCTTGGCGCGGTGCGGCAAAATGTAAGAGCACAACGATTTAAGTAATAGTGCGTTGTTCTCCCAATCGCCATGCGCCGATATAGGGTCGGTGCTCCATTTGTGACCAGTTTAAGGAATCTTTCAAATTATTTAATCTATGATTCATGTGTTTTCTTTACGTAAGTGACAATATTTTGTTTTTACAGCATTTCTATTGGTCATGTTTCTCGCTAACGAATGTAGAATTTTCTTTCTTCTTTAACTAAATATTTATAACCGAATGTATATACGAACTGCTGCATTTTCTTGTTCAAAATGTTAAGGATACGAGATGAAATAAACGTTAGAATTATTATATAAGAGACATGATTGTGAGTAAATGTTTCTATAATCGGCAAGTCTAAAAGTTAGTCTCAATATGCATAACGCCGTATTTGATTTCTATTAAACAAAAAATAATAGTTGTCGAAAGATCATGTATTAATATAATGCTCTATTTTCGGCTATAGAGTGGCCAGAACTGGTTGTTGTGTTGTTCCAGTTGTGGCCAACAAAAATAACGAATGTGTTTTGTGTCAAATTATAACATTTGTGGCAACACAATACAAAATCCATAGTTTTTACTGGCCCCCACTATTGTGCTTTGAAAAATTATAAAAGTATAGTAGTTATTTGTCTGGAAACAAACTTTATATATATACATAATTACACATTGTAAATACACTTATTTTTATGTTTCTTTAGATGGATAATAAGAAAAGCTCTGAAAAGAAAACTTTAGAGATAAGCAAGTACAAAAGAAAACTTTTTATGTATACACCATCAAAAATTAAAGATATTATATATATATATATATATATATATATATATATATATATATATATATATATAT
>NW_022639622.1:61539-62604 GCF_010583005.1 Odontomachus brunneus | reverse complement strand
GCTTAGTTTTCGAGATATTTCACCGGTCCGGGACTTTTTGAACACCCTGTATATATATATATATATATATATATGTATATATATATATATATAATATATCCAGAGTGTCCCATTTTAAATTATGCACCTGAATATCTCGTTAGGGGAGTCACTAATTCGAAAATAACCTTTACAAAAGTTGTTGGATTTGGAGGGAGACATCGGCTGGTGATTTTCAATTTCACCTTGACCTTGACCTTCAAGGTCATTTGAAGGTCAAATCGAATTTTTAAATAGAAACCCTTATTTTTGACCCCGGATTCGGAAAGAGCGCAAAATTTGACGTTTAAATGGGTACTTGAGGCTCTTCTTTGGAATGATCTTCAGAGGTTATTTCAAGGACAAAATATTTGAAATTACGCACCTGAATACATATCTTGTCGGGGAGCAACCAACCCAACTCTTACAAAAGTTGTTGGGTTCGGAGAGAAATATTGGATGGTGATTTTCAATTTCACCTTGACTTTCAAGGTCATTTAAAGGTCAAATCGAATTTTTTAAATAAAAACTTTAAAGTTATGTTAAGAGTCGAAATTACCTTTAAAGATCATTTCAAGGTTGAACCGCTTACAAGTCTAGAAAATGACCTGAAAACCAAAATTGATCGTGGTTTGTTTTTTAAGATATTTGAATTAGTAGTCATTCGTATAAAATAAAATTGTTCACACCAAAGCCTGCGTTCAGTCATCGACATAATACATATATCGATGTCCAGGGCCCACGTTGATTGTGTTTCGACGAAGATTTGAATTTATATAGACGTTTAAATTTTGTAAAAATGGGTTCATCACTGTGAGTTTGATACACAAGTTCTCATACCTTGAATTTTTTTCCTAAACGTTATTAAGCGGTTCGACCTTGAAATGATCTTTAAAGATCATTTCGACTCTTAACATAACTAAAGTTTCTATTTAAAAAATTCGATTTGACCTTCAAATGACTTTGAAGGTCAAGGTCAAGGTGAAATTGAAGGTTACCATCCGATGTCTCCCTTTGAACCCAACAACTTTTGTAAGAGTTGGGTTG
>NW_022639622.1:61378-61529 GCF_010583005.1 Odontomachus brunneus | reverse complement strand
AAACAAACTTTATATATATACATAATTACACATTGTAAATACACTTATTTTTATGTTTCTTTAGATGGATAATAAGAAAAGCTCTGAAAAGAAAACTTTAGAGATAAGCAAGTACAAAAGAAAACTTTTTATGTATACACCATCAAAAATT
>NW_022639622.1:58134-61368 GCF_010583005.1 Odontomachus brunneus | reverse complement strand
AAATCGAATTTTTTAAATAAAAACTTTAAAGTTATGTTAAGAGTCGAAATTACCTTTAAAGATCATTTCAAGGTTGAACCGCTTACAAGTCTAGAAAATGACCTGAAAACCAAAATTGATCGTGGTTTGTTTTTTAAGATATTTGAATTAGTAGTCATTCGTATAAAATAAAATTGTTCACACCAAAGCCTGCGTTCAGTCATCGACATAATACATATATCGATGTCCAGGGCCCACGTTGATTGTGTTTCGACGAAGATTTGAATTTATATAGACGTTTAAATTTTGTAAAAATGGGTTCATCACTGTGAGTTTGATACACAAGTTCTCATACCTTGAATTTTTTTCCTAAACGTTATTAAGCGGTTCGACCTTGAAATGATCTTTAAAGATCATTTCGACTCTTAACATAACTAAAGTTTCTATTTAAAAAATTCGATTTGACCTTCAAATGACTTTGAAGGTCAAGGTCAAGGTGAAATTGAAGGTTACCATCCGATGTCTCCCTTTGAACCCAACAACTTTTGTAAGAGTTGGGTTGGTTGCTCCCCGACAAGATATGTATTCAGGTGCGTAATTTCAAATATTTTGTCCTTGAAATAACCTCTGAAGGTCATTCCAAAGAAGAGCCTCAAGTACCCACCTAAACGTCAAATTTTGCGCTCTTTCCGAATCCGGAGTCAAAAATAGGGGTCTCTGTTTAAAAATTCGATTTGACCTTCAAATGATCTTGAAGGTCAAGGTGAAATTGAAAATCACCATCCGATGTCCCCCTCCGAACCCAACAACTTTTGTAAGGGTTATTTTCGAATTGGTGACTTCCCTGACGATATTCAGGTGCGTAATTTAAAATGGGACACCCTGTATCTGTTATATGTATATATATATATATATATATATATATATATATGTATATATATATATATATTATATATATATAGGGTTGTCGGAAAAGTCATGGCGCATTTTTGCAACAGATGGCGCTAGTTCATTTTTGGAAGTACTAGAGTCATTCGCATCTATGTTATTGCTATGTCATTTGACAGCTGACAGTTCTAGCTTCACTCTAAAAAAAAATTGAGCGATTTGGTTGAGTTTTGGAGATTTTATAACAAGTTGAAGATGGAACACCAAACTGTGCATTTTCGCCATATATTACTGTTTTACTTCCGTAAAGGGAAGAACGCGCGTCAAGCTTGTGAAAAGTTGCGTAAAGTTTACGGTGACAATGTTGTACAAGAACGTCAGTGCCAACGATGGTTCACGAAATTCCATGCTGGTGATTTTGATCTCAAAGACGCTCCTCGGTCAGGGAGGCCTATCAAGGTTGATGACGACAAAATAAAGGCATTGATCGAGTCAAACTCACGTTACACGACACGAGAGATGGCAGAAACGTTGAACATCAATCATTCAAGCGTTCATGACCACCTGAAGAAGCTGGGATACGTAAGCAAGTTCGATATTTGGGTTCCTCATGAACACAATGAAGTTTATTTTACGGCGCGTATAAACATCTGCGATATGCTCATTAAACGTGAGGAAAACGATCCTTTTTTGAAGCGACTGATAATTGGTGATGAGAAGTGGATTATTTACAACAATGTAGTGCGCAAACGGTCTTGGTCCCGACGTGATGATTTGCCTCAAACGATATCGAAAGCAAACATTCATCAGAGGAAAGTTATGTTTTTAGTGTGGTGGGATTTTAAAGGTGTGTTTTTTGAGCTCCTACTAAGGAACCAACAATCAATTCGAATGTGTATTGTCGGCAATTGGACAGTTTGAACGAATCCATCATCTAGAAACGTCTAGAGCTCGTTAATCGTAAAGGAGTTGTGTTCCATCACGACCACACACAAGTTTGATCACCCGTCAAAAATTATTGGAACTTGGATGGGATGTGTTATCACACCCACCATACTCGCCTGATTTTGCGCCGTCAGACTTCCATTTGTTTCGCTCTCTTCAAAACTTCTTACGTGGTATAATGTTCAATTCAGATGAGGCTGTAAATCAGCACTTTGTTCAATTTTTCGTCGATAAAAACAGGTTTTTCTATGAACGAGGAATTTTGAAGTTCACTAAAAGATGGCAGAAGGTTATTGAACAAAACGGGCAAATATATCATTGATTGATATTTGTTTTTTATATAAATAAATGACCTTTGAAAAACAGAAAAAATACGTCATGACTTTTCCGATAACCCAATATATACAGGGTGTCCCGCGTAAGACGTGCCAAAAGGAAAATATAAGTAGAACAGATAAAAGTGAACAAAAATTGTAGATGTCATTTTTCAAATAACCACGTAAAATTTTGAGATATTAATTAAAATATTTGGACATATCAGAGCGCGACGACGCGGCAAGCGGGACATACAGCTCGCCGCGGCCGACGGAAAAAAAATGGACGATTGCTCGCGGGCCTATCTTATAGGCCAGAGAGGTGGGCCGCTTGACTTACGGAAATGGGTAGCTCCGTGTACGTCTGTGTACGTGTGCGCTCGTCTTTTTTCTTCGCCGGCCGCGGCGAGCTGTATGTCTCGTCTGCCGCGTCGCCACGCTCTGATATGCCCAACTATTTTAATTAATATCTCGAAATTTTACGTGGTTGTTTGAAAAATAACCTCTACAGTTTTTGTTCACTTTTATCTGTTCTACTTACATTTTTCTTTTGGCACATCTTACGCGGGACATCCTGTATACACTTACTCAGAATAGGAGCAATCAAATGAACATCGATTATGTGGAGCATTTAGCTGCATGCTACTTCGTGCTCTAAAAATTAATTCTTATAACATATAAGAATAATTTTCTAATTTCTCGTCATAAAAAAATTTAAACTTATTTTTAAACTTTTTTATTTTAACATTATTAATTATTTACAGTCCACCGAAAACAATGATAATTAGCGGGGTTCCGGCCAAAGGGAATGCTGATTTTCCACCAGAAGCTGTGCAACATTTTCATGAGAAACCCACTCCGACGCACGATGCACGACCAGCGCATTGTTCACGTCCCATTATCATCCAACAGCCAAGAAAGTGAACTGCACTTTGCAAATTGCAAAGTTCGCGAGCAACCTCAGTCCGCGAAGTCATTCGTTAAGTTTAATCGGCAGAAAAAAAGATTATAAATATTATATGTATGTGTATGTATATTGTATACACACATACATATATATATATATATATATATATATATATATATATATATATATATATATATATAT
>NW_022639622.1:53485-57515 GCF_010583005.1 Odontomachus brunneus | reverse complement strand
ATATATATATATATATATATATATATATATATATATATATATATATATATATGTATATGTACATATATGCGTACTTACAAAAAATTTTATGGTATTAATCGAAGAATTTAAAACTTTGTACAATAGCATTTGTTACGACAGTACCGCTCGATCTTTGATCTTTTAACCTACAAACAGTCAAGATTTTTTTAACGAGACGTGATAAAATTTTTGCTTCAAATGACAATTGTAAATTTAAAAAAATACCTGCTAAAAGTACGAATTTATAATTGTAAAAATATTGAAAGAGATGAACGATTTCAGTTACTAAAAATATGTGTGAGGGACGAGCAGGCCTCGTGTCTATCGATTAAGGGATTAAACTTTGATTTCGTATGCTAAGTCGTTAATCATCTCACGAGAGTTTATTATTGTTATAAAGGAAAAGAAAGAATAGAGAAGCTTATTTTTGACGCCACAAGAAGATTCCTGTATCGGCATTTAATGAGATTTGCTTGTAATTTTAATTTCTTATCATATAACTCTGCATATAATTATTCCTTTTACACTAGACACGATATTCATTGCAATTATATGATTAAGTATTTTAGTATTATGCGATATAATCACTATTTTTGGGACCAGTATACATTGCGATTTTAGATAAAATTTCAATTATTCAGTTGCATTTTAAATTTTGTGCGATCTTTTTTTGTTTTTATATCAGTGTGATTATAGGATAAACTATGACACATTAGAACATCCTTCTGCTATGTATTATATGTATGTTCTGGTATATTATTTTTTATTTCAGAAAATCAGGATATTTTTGTTAACATAAGTATTGAACATATTAATGTCGAATGAGAATCATAAAATTGGCGACAATTTATACACCATTTGGGGAAGAATAAACATTCGTATATGTACAAAATCTATAAATTGTATGTTTATTATTTCCAAATCGTTATAAAAATCCAAAATTTAAATTATTGACGATTGTAGTTATTGCACTGATATTAATAGCCAATTAAATTAATAATGGTATTGAAAAATGATAAATTGCCACTGGTATGTTAAGGGTCTGCAGGAGTTATAGTAGAGACATCTCGTAGAGAGCCGCGAACTAAGCAAACGTAGAAAAAAAATTGTGACCAAAATACAGAATCGCTACGAGTAATTGCAATATTTTTAATCAAGAGAAACGTCCGCAGATCGGTACAGAGCGACTTTTGGGAAAAAAGGTCGAAATAAAAAAGTAAATTATTTAAATGAACATTCGACGAGGGTGTGGTATTGAGTATTGAGTCCACATTTTAATGTGTTATGAATTTGTAAGGGACTAACTACAAAAGTGGACTCTCCGATCTCGATAATAATGCAAGGAACAAATAAAAAATTGGTCATCAAATATAACGTCTATGAAGTATACTTTCTATCTGTGCAGATACCAGAAAAGTGGCGCTGAGTTGCACTTTAGTGCAGTCAGCTCGACCCAACTTTCTTGTCATGCGTTCGCGCATCCTATGTATGCATGCCAGTGAACTATATACATATTGGAAGGCTTACTGCAATGCTTAGAGCCAACGTACAAGCACATCCGTAACATGTTACGTTACATTAAGTACTGATAATACAATAGCCATATCTGTACGTAAACTTAAACTTAAGTCAACGCACAAAGAAATCCGTAAACTTGACATATTACGGATGTTCTTGTGCGGAGGCTCTTAGAAGCCGGGCACGAAAAGAAAGAAATAGGTTGCTAAAGGCATCGCTTCTTTCTCTGTCTAGTAATTTTTGATTGGTTGGAAGTTTCTATGCTCTTTTCTGCTTACAATTATCCTTCACAGAAATATTTCTTTCTCTTTGACTATATAAGTATGGACTGCCAGTAATCCCCACTTTTTCTATTCTCACAATGCTTTGCTACGTAATCAACATCACGCGTGTCCCCGAGGGATAAATGTCAAAAAATTGAAACATTAAAAACAAGTCAGATTTCGATGGTAAAACAGGAAGGAAGAGCGAGATGGGACATACGCCGCGCTGTTTTATCACGTTTGATAAAGTGCAGAACCACTTGCAGTGTAAATAAAATATGTATGTATAAACTTAACACACATAGTAAAATAATGACAACAATAAGTGTATAAATATATATATATATATATACATATATGAACAAAAGACTTTTTAACCTAAAATATATTTAGAATGATAAAAATATTTTCATAGTCTGAAAGATAAATTGTGAATTGCACACAATTTGATTATACATATAAATTATTACAATATTTTTCATTATTGAGTTTTAATCTTTTGCATTTCTTTCATACTTAAATAAGACTTTAAGTATATAATTCAATGAGTTTTCGACATAATAAAAAGATATTCTTCACTACCTAAAAGTTGGATTTTTAGTAAAGTTTAAATAACTACAGTACCCTCCATAAGTTTGGAAACACAGGGATAAAAATAAAAATATTAAAATGGATATTTTATTATAATTCTTTTTTACAAGATTGGCATTTATGTCATTTGATAGAGCCAAGTTTCAAGTTTAAGAATCCACTTTCTGTATTGCTGTGCAATGAAGTTTAATGAAGTCATGAGCACCGGATTCAAAATGCTCAATTTTACTTTAACTCTTTGTAATTCGGAAACACAAAATTGTAGAGAAATTTTTTCATAATGTAAATTGTATAGAAAACTTCAATCTTTTATATGGAAGAAATTAAAATTTTCTTAGATTTTTTCTTGCGTTTGTGGCGTGTCTTAAATTGAAAAAAGTTTTCTATTTTGTCCATTTCGTTTTCATAAAGATCACATTACACTGATTGACGATTGAAGATTAAATTCTGCCGAATCAACGAACTTCAGGATTGGTTTGCTTCGTTCCAATTGGTCCAGTTCCAATCTTCAAGCGTCAATTGCCAATCGCTAGTGTAATTTGATCTTTATGAAAACGAAATGGACAAAATGGAAAATTTTCTTTTCAATTTCAGACATGCCACGAACATAACCCTTATAGAAATATCATACTAAGAAATACTGAAAAATTATTAGTGATTATGATGAATATTATCAGTAATTCAGTAATTCAGTAATTTTTTGGCCAGTACTTAATTTCTGGTGAATACTGATAATTAAATCACTGTTAAATATTGATAGTAATCAAATACCGAGAATTATTATGCGAAGGTGAAAAATGAGAAAATCATAATGTTTACAAAAATATACTTATATTCCTAATTTTCTCATGTCTCATAAACTACTAGATATCGAAGGTTGTCAACACATTCCAAACTTTCGTGAATCCTCCTGCGATAATTTCGATCCCAAGCGGTATACCACTGGTCGTCACCACCCATCCATGTCCTGACCGCATTAAACTGTTGCTTAACCTGACGATCGAGCGCGCATGCGGTGACTCTGATGACTCCAACGATGTTCTTACAATTCATGCTTATATAATGTATCCTTATAATGTGCAGTATATTATAACATACCTAGCAAACACCAAATAATAGTTATAAAATTTTTACTTGTTGTTTATTGAATAATTTGTTGAAAGATATTGAAACAATGCAACATTCTATATGCGATGAATATTGATGTAATGTAGTGAACCAGTGATAATTACTTTTACATTTTTAACAAAATGTTATAATGATTAATCCAACAAAATAAAATTAAAAAATCCAAGAAAACCCAAATTAAACAAATTGAATTATTAGGTGGTAAACTTAGTTCCTGCGGCTCACAGTTAGATGACGTTAGTTGTAGGTGTAATTTATTTTGACATCTGAAACTGGCTGCATTTTAGAGGTTAGACATTTGTCAATAAAATTCAGTGCGAAGAGATTCATTTAAGCGAGCAGTGCTATTTTTTCTTTTGATTAAATATGGAACGTGATAAGTTGTTTTTTCGACATGTGCTGCTTCATTACTTTGACTTGAAAAAAACTGCAGCTGCAGCTCATAAATTGCTTTTCGAAGCTTATGGCAATTATGCTCCATCGGAAAGAACATGCCAAGTATGGTTTCA
>NW_022639622.1:53051-53209 GCF_010583005.1 Odontomachus brunneus | reverse complement strand
TGTTGTTTCATCAAATGACATGGTTTCCTTGAACGAAATAAAAGTTTTATTTTCATCATTTTAAAAAATGATATTTCGTTTAAGAATATAATTTTAATGAAATAAAAAAAAACCACAAACAAGTACAAATATTAAATCTAAAAAAAGCATTTTCTCCG
>NW_022639622.1:52766-53041 GCF_010583005.1 Odontomachus brunneus | reverse complement strand
CCCTTATAGAAATATCATACTAAGAAATACTGAAAAATTATTAGTGATTATGATGAATATTATCAGTAATTCAGTAATTCAGTAATTTTTTGGCCAGTACTTAATTTCTGGTGAATACTGATAATTAAATCACTGTTAAATATTGATAGTAATCAAATACCGAGAATTATTATGCGAAGGTGAAAAATGAGAAAATCATAATGTTTACAAAAATATACTTATATTCCTAATTTTCTCATGTCTCATAAACTACTAGATATCGAAGGTTGTCAACA
>NW_022639622.1:52094-52552 GCF_010583005.1 Odontomachus brunneus | reverse complement strand
AACACTAATTTTCTCCTTGTAAAGAAATCATTTGTTTTTCTTATATATATAGATATTTTAAATCAAAGAAATCTCTTTTTTTATTTATAAATTCATAATTTACAGCTTATTTTACAAATTTAAAAAAATATTTCTTTATATTTATTATATATTTTTTTAAATTTAACAAATATTTTTTTAAGTTAAGAAATTATACGTAACAAAATATATTTCTTTCATTTAAAGAATTTTTTTCTAATGTACATTACCAATTTAAATTTTGATTTTCTTATTTCTTTATTAATTTAATAATTATAAATAATTATATTTATTTTTTTCATGTGCAATATTTATAGAAATATTTACAAAATATTAATTTTTTGTTTACAATAAATATTACGGGAAATATTTAGATATTTAGATATTTCTATACTTTAATAATATTTTGAATATAGATTTTTATAATTTTTCCACTCTCT
>NW_022639622.1:51539-52012 GCF_010583005.1 Odontomachus brunneus | reverse complement strand
CAAACTTTCGTGAATCCTCCTGCGATAATTTCGATCCCAAGCGGTATACCACTGGTCGTCACCACCCATCCATGTCCTGACCGCATTAAACTGTTGCTTAACCTGACGATCGAGCGCGCATGCGGTGACTCTGATGACTCCAACGATGTTCTTACAATTCATGCTTATATAATGTATCCTTATAATGTGCAGTATATTATAACATACCTAGCAAACACCAAATAATAGTTATAAAATTTTTACTTGTTGTTTATTGAATAATTTGTTGAAAGATATTGAAACAATGCAACATTCTATATGCGATGAATATTGATGTAATGTAGTGAACCAGTGATAATTACTTTTACATTTTTAACAAAATGTTATAATGATTAATCCAACAAAATAAAATTAAAAAATCCAAGAAAACCCAAATTAAACAAATTGAATTATTAGGTGGTAAACTTAGTTCCTGCGGCTCACAGTTAGATGAC
>NW_022639622.1:45631-51529 GCF_010583005.1 Odontomachus brunneus | reverse complement strand
ATAAAATAATGGAAATCGTCGAGTCCGACCGTCATGTAAGCACTGTTTCGATTGCCCAGGAGCTAAACATTGCACAAAAAACCGTTTGTAATCACTTGAAAAGGCTGGATACAAAAAGAAGCTCGATGTATGGGTGCCATACGAGTTAACGCAAAAAAACCTCATGGATTGAATTTCCATCTGCGAATCGCTGCTGAATCGCAACAAAATCGACCTATTTCTGCAGCAGATGGTGACTGGTGATGAAAAGTGGGTCACTTACGACAACGTCAAGCGAAAACGGTCGTGATCGAAACGCGGTGAGCCGGCGCAAACGGTGGCCAAGCCAAGATTAACGGTCAGGAAGGCTTTGCTGTGTGTTTGGTGGGATTGGCAGGGAATCATCCACTATGAGCTGCTCCCCTACGGTCAAACTCTTAATTCGGACCTGTACTGTCAACAATTGGACCGTCTGAAGGAATCAATCGCCCAGAAGCGGCCAGCTTTAGCCAATAGGAGAAGAATTGTGTTCCATCAGGACAACGCCAGGCCACATACATCGATAGTGACTCGCCAGAAGCTCCGGGAGCTTGGTTAGGAGGTTCTTATGCATCCACTTTATAGTCCGGACCTGGCACCAAGTGATTACTACCTGTTCCTGTCTATGGCGAATGATTTTGCTGGTGAAAAATTCGTCTCAAGAGAAGCTTGTGAAAATCGACTGTCCCAGTTTTTTGCCAATAGGGACAAGGGTTTCTATGAGAAAGGCATAATGGAATTACCTTCAAAATGGCAACAAGTTATCGAACAAAACGGTGCATATTTGACCTAAATCGGATCATTCTAACTATACTAAATAAAGCCTTCAATTTCATGCAAAAATAATGGATTTCTTTTTACTACACCTTATATATATATAACATTTTAAAAAAGTAATTCAAAATAAATATTTATAAATATTTATCTAATAACTTACTAATATTGTATGCTGTCTAGATTAATACTTTTAATCTTAACAGTACTTTGCGTAAGTATTTCATCACTTGGCAAAGTATTATATATTAGTATTTAAATATTGACAATGTTCTGCGTAAGTATTTTATCACTGGACGAAATATTACATATCAATATTTAAATATTGAAATCAATCATAAGGTAGGATTTGTAACATTAAATATTGAAATACTTGAGTACTAAAAGCTGTATTTGAATCACAGAATATTACTAAATACTGTACTTTTAATACTGAAAATAAGTAATTAATCAATGATTCTTAGTATGATATTTCTATAAGGGGAGAAAAAGTCTGA
Organism: Odontomachus brunneus; assembly: GCF_010583005.1. Taxonomy (NCBI): domain Eukaryota; kingdom Metazoa; phylum Arthropoda; class Insecta; order Hymenoptera; family Formicidae; genus Odontomachus; species Odontomachus brunneus. The sequence goes on along the minus strand of NW_022639622.1, from coordinate 50,240 downwards.
GAAAACTTTTAGTTTCTTTCGTGTAAAAGATTGAAGTTTTCTATACAATTTACTTGAAAAAATTTCTCTACAAGTTTGTGTTTTCGTATTACTAAGAGTTAAAGTAAAATTGAGCATTTTGACTTCGGTTACTTATAAGTCCATTAAACTTCATCGCACAGCAATACAGAAAATGGATTCATAAACTTTGCTCTATTAAATGAGATAAATGCCGATCTTCTAAAGGTAAGTGTGAAACAGAATTATTATAAAATATCCATTTTAATACCCTTATTTTTATTTGCGTTTCCAAATTTATGGAGATTAATTACTATATATTTTATGGAAAACATACCCAGGCAGCAAGCTGTCGTTATTTTGACGTCAATATGTCGTTATTGTTGGTCAGTTATTTGTCCTTTAAGGACGTATATTTAACGTCATGTTCTAAGACGTCAAAGTGACTTTGCAAAATGACGTTATGATAACGTTTAATTTACCATATTTCAGATAAAAAGGTAAGTTTGCTTTATTCTTATAGATATATTTTCATATAATAATAACATTGCATATTGCAGTGCAATGTTGCAGAAACATTGCAGTGACGTTAATTTGAAATATTACTTTAGCAATATTATAGCAATATTTAAAAAATATTATGAATATAATGTAAAATTTTTTACTTATTTACTAGTTATTTCTGTTACCCAAAAAGCAAACAATACTTAAAAAAACATTTGAAAAGACATTTTTAAAACGTCAAAAGACATTTTTAAAACGTCAAATGGGATAAGTTTCCCTTTTTCATTAAAATAACGTTTTTTAATGTTTGGAAGAATGTTTTATTTTTTAATATTTAATAAACGTGTATTTTAACATTTAAAAACGTTTTTCTAAACGTTAACATTTAACATTAAAAAATTTTTGAAATGTTAAAATAAACATTCATTAAATATTAAAAATAACATTTTTCCAAACGTTAAAAAACGTTAAAAAAAACGTATTTTTAATGAAAAAAGAGAACTTATCCCATTATTTTTAACATTTTAAAAATGTATCTTCAAATGTTTTTTAAATTGTAATGTTTTGTAATGTCAACACCTAAGTAAACATTTTACATAAATATTTTATGCATGTATTTCTAACTTCACTTTTATTATATGAAATGTTAGAAATATAAATAGTTAATTTTTTTGGTTGTACTAAATAATATTATAAGAAAATTATAATTAGTACGTCGGCTGCATATGGGGAGAATAAAATACACTTAATATCAGTTGAGTAGATAGCGTATTAGCCAAGGTGGTAGACTAGGAACCTGCAGGTGTTGTGAGGTCTCGAGTTCGCGTCCAACTAGTACTGAGTAAATTTTTAGTTGCGAAAAATAGTGAGAAATCAAATAAAACAACTAAATTATGTTTAAAATCAATATAAGCTGACTAGTTAGTTGCAAGCGTTTCTGCAAAATATATTTTTTTAACTAGTGTCATACGTTATTATTACGTCATTTTATATAAAAAAATTTCATTAAGTCGTTGTACATATGACGATTGGTTTGTGACTTAGGACCGTCAAAAAAACGTCATTACCCAGACAGCACAAGTACGTTCTATGAACATTCTGAGAATAATATCGGGGATATTTAAATATTCGAAAGGTGTAGTAAAAATATTCTCACATGATACTTCGAAGTTACTAATAACTTCCAAGAGAACATTTAAAGTAGACAAAAAATTTGGTTCTATGAACGTTCTATGAATATTCTAAAAAATATCTTATGAATATTCTAAACATCTTCACAGTACATTATCTACATAGCACATAATATTATACAATATCACAGTAATATTGCAGTATCTCAGTAATATTACATAATTTCACTTGAAAAATGAATTATTATTTTGTCTAAATAACAAAAAAATCTGACATTTCATATTTTGTGTCGTTTTATTTATTCGTGAGATTTGCGTGGATTCGATCCCGTGTCAGATGGTCACCATCTTTAGATGACTATGCTGTTCAGTACTTAACCTCAGCAATCGTACGGGAACTGATGATGCTAATGCGCTGTAATAGTATCTTGGTGTATTATATTTACAATATATTCTAATATCGTTCAAAACCCAAATAGCACAAGACAATCCTATGAATATTTTAAGAATATTCTTCAAGAATATTTAGAATATTCCATAGGACATTCGTATATATTCATTATGTGTTCGTAGAATATTCGAATGACACTAATTTAAATATTGTCAGAATGTGAATAGAATAATCTACGAAATATTCTATATATTAAGTTATGAATGTTTATAGAAGAAAGAAAATTCCGAAAGAATTTCGGAATGTTTTGAACAGAACGTTTATATTTATAAAAATATAAACATTTTTTTCTTTTCCTGACTTTTTCTTTAATTTTCTACTTTATTATTTCACACGCTACTTAATTCAATTTAAATTGTATTTCGAAAATTTGCTTACCATGCTGGGATTCGAACCTAAGACCTTTGTTTCTTGGGTCGTTCACCTTACCTACTTCGCCGATGTTACTTTAACTGAGAGACGATTTATATTGTATATGATATCCATGTACGAAAACAAATGATTTATTTAAAAGTAGAGAATAGATCCTTTTAAATGTAAAAAGTATATGTAACAAGTATGTAAAGAGTATATTTAAAAAATATTTATTTATTTTAAAAGTAAGTAAAATACAAATGAATCACTTTGTAAATTTAAATAAATTGCTTTCTGATAATAAAAAAAACTTTAATTTGAAACAGAAAAAAGATACATTTAATATTACAAAATAATTTATTTAGGTTTATAAAATAATTTGCTTCTATTTCATTACTTTTAAATTTATTTGTATTTTATTTACTTTTAAAACAAGCAAATATTTATTTAAACACAGTTTTTACATTAAAAAAACTAATTTTCTTGTAAGGAAGTTATTTATTTATTATTATATATACCGATATTTTTAAAAGATCAAATAAATTATTTTTTATCTAGAAATTCATAATTTTACCATTATAGAAATATCATACTAAGAATCATTGATAATTACTTATTATCCAGTATTTTTAATATTGAAAATAAGTAATTATCAATGATTCTTAGTATGATATTTCTATAAGGGTACATCTCATCTTATAAATAAAAAATATTACGTTATATTTATTACATGTGTTCTAAAATCTAACAAATATTTGTTAAGTTAAGAAATTATATTTGACAAAATATATTTCTTTGATTTAAAGAATTTTTTCAGTGTATATTACCAATTTAAATTTCGAATTTTTTATTTTTTAGTTTAATAGTTATAAATAATTACATTTATTTTTTTCATGTATAATAATTATTAATAGAAACATTTACAAAATATTACTACAAATATTTATTCTTTATTTATTATAAATATTGTATAAAATATTTAGTCTACATTTTAATAATATTTTGAATAAAGATTTTGATACTTTTTTCCTTTATGTACTTAAGATATTTTTAAAATATTTGTATAATATTTTTAAAAGATAATTTAACATAAATATTTATGAATTTTTATTACAAATATTGTATGCTGTCTGGGTAGTGTGCCGGTTATATGTAATCACAGATTTCACTACCTTTCTCAGAAGTTATTAAGGCATGTATTACACCATAAACAATATGCAATACATAAACTCGATGAATATTCTAAAATGGTTTGGAACGAGTATTCTAAAATTGTTCTCGAAAAATATTCCACAGACATTCTCGACAAATATTCTATACACTTTCGAAGAATATTCTTAGCATGTTCTTTTTCATTATTAAAATATGACTCTAATTGTAATATTCTACGTATATTTATTGAACATTCTATTTGAATATTCTGAAATTGAGAACATTCGCATTCCATAAGAATATTCATAGAACATTGTGTGCTATATGGGAAATGTAATGACATATTTGTCGGTAAATGTTTCAGAGGATGTAACAACAATCATAATGCAATTAATATAAATACAATGTTGTATAAGTAATCAAACTTTAACATACAACGTGTTCACAGAAGAGAGAGAATATTCCTTTTTTCTCTCACACAATATTTTGACAGATTAATTACTCTGTAATTGAGTTCTCAATTGAGATCTTGACTGGATTTTTTTAGTAGCGCAGATAGAACATAGTTATATAAGAAAATATTAAAGTTATATATTAAAATAATATAAAAGTAATGTCATTTTGACGTCAAACGATACCATTTTCATGACAATTTCAAGATATTGATGTCAAAATCATATCATCTTAACATCAAAATGATTTTGTGTTGTATCTGGGATGCTCATTAAAATGTGTAAGGATGTAACCTATAAGCTTACTACAGCTTGTATAGTCTATAGCTTGTAAGCCATAACCTTACTACAATGTTCGGTGAATGATGTGAAGTTATTAAAATGTCCTTAGAATATTCTGAGAATTTAGCAAATAATATTCTAATAATATTCACAAGACGATATAATATTCTTTCCGAATATTTTCTAGATACGTAGAAATCATCTTGTTAGAATATTCTTCGAATATTCTATGCTGTTTTAATAGAATATTCTGAGAACATAACAAATAATATTCGAATAATATTCAA
>NW_022639622.1:45113-45621 GCF_010583005.1 Odontomachus brunneus | reverse complement strand
AAAGACATCTAGCGGAAAACGCTCAGAACTTTTTACTTCACCTAATAATTCAAAGTGTGTGATGGTTTGTATATGTATCTTGAATATGTAGCTTCATTTTTAAAACAAATTAAAGTAGAAGTCGATAGAATTATTTGTTTAAAAGTTATAATAATTTTTGTAAGTGGGACATATATGTCCCAGAGGTACGAAAGGGTTAAGGGACGTAGCGTACAGAAAAACTTAAGCAGTAAGACGTAAATAATAAGGAAATTGATCAATCACAGTCGTTGATTCTTGGACCATAAGAAGAATCAACGAGTGTGATTGATCAATTTGCTTACTGCTTATGTCTTACTGCTTAAGGGGGGAAATAAGCTGGTGGCACATAGAAAAACATAAGCAGTAAGACGTAAGCAGTAAGCAAATTGATCAATCACAGTCGTTGATTCTTGGACCATAAGAAGAATCAACGAGTGTGATTGATCAATTTGCTTACTGCTTATGTCTTACTGCTTAAGGGGGGAAA
>NW_022639622.1:44791-45103 GCF_010583005.1 Odontomachus brunneus | reverse complement strand
ATTCTTGAAACCATGTAAGAATATTCTTTCCGAATATTATCAGAATATATGAATGTCGTCTTGTTAGAATATTCTCTGACTATCTTGTTAGAATATTTTGTGCTGTCTGGGTATTTAGTTAACTTGAAAGATATATGACGTAATAAATGACGTAAAATTCATGTCATTATCACGGTTGTCTGCTACCTGGGATAATATTAGGTGAAGTAAAAAGTTCTGAGCATTTTTTCGCTTTATTTCGACGATGAAATTAACATAGTTAGGATTATCCGATTTCGATCAAATATGCGCCGTTTTGTTCGATAACTTTTG
>NW_022639622.1:43827-44781 GCF_010583005.1 Odontomachus brunneus | reverse complement strand
GTCTTACTGCTTAAGTTTTTCTGTGTGCCGCGGCCCATACTTTTAGAACCATGGATATGAAGGACGGAACATAAGTCTGAGGGGGTGAAGCAATAGTGGGGAGGGGGATTAGAACGTCGGCCATGTTTATATGGGCTACTAGTGATGCCACCTTATCGATACTTTATGTCACCTATTGTAATCATGTGATAATACAGAGAGATATTTATATATAAAAATGAGAAAAAATATGTACGCATAAAAATTTAGTGTCCTTTAAATAATATTAATTTATTAAATAAATGTCTTTGTGTTACAACGGTATTCCTTTGTTTTGTAATATAAAAACAGCGAATATTAATATATTTTATAATAATACTTTTCATTAAGTGCAGTCCATGAGACGTTAAAAAACTTTGATCGTTGCAATGATTAATTAAACTTGCAAATAAGTTATCTCTATATACATTTGAAAGTACGGTTTGTGTAATATTATGTATATTTCGAATTAAGTGTAATGACATGGTTTTCTTTTGTAATAAATCTAATAACTTTTTCTGTCTCAAGACATATTTTTACCACACTTGCAGACGGATATATTAAACTACCGTGATCCTTAATTTGTATAAGTTTTCCTGATTTTGCATCATCAGTCAATGCATTTGTACAGAGTTCACATATAATACTCTTAGTTAAATGTCGAATAAATCCAGCAATGTAACTTACAACCTCTGTAATATACAGGGTGTTCGGAAAGTACCGGGACGCCCGAATATCAGAAAAAATATAAGTTTTACAAAAAAATGTTTCAGACAAAAGTTGTGGCGTTTAAAAAGATGTATTTACTGATCACATCAGTTTGACCTTGGGTTGCGTAGCAAAGGTCAGGTCAAGGTCACATTAATTTTTTTAAATGGAACACCCCATTTTTCATTGCATATTCTTATAGCACATCTCGAGAGCTTTCCAAAACGC
>NW_022639622.1:38583-42770 GCF_010583005.1 Odontomachus brunneus | reverse complement strand
CAAGGTCAAACTGATGTGATCAGTAAATACATCTTTTTAAACGCCACAACTTTTGTCTGAAACATTTTTTTGTAAAACTTATATTTTTTCTGATATTCGGGCGTCCCGGTACTTTCCGAACACCCTGTATACCGTTTACCATCAACACTTAGATCATTTTGATACTCCAAATAATGTTACTATTGCCAAGTAGATGGCAGCACAAGTGGCCCATCTAAGGCTGCGTTCGGAAACGTCACTCGAGTACTCTCCCTCTTTTTTTATCTCACTCTTGTATTTTGCTCACTCCAACGGCTATCGTCTAGTAGTGTGCACACAGTGTGTGTTTCCGAACGCAGCCTAACATGGCTGAACATCGAAACCCTCTCCCCACCATTGCTTCATATTCCGCACCTACCCCTGACACTCTCCCATATAGCCTGTGTAATATCAGAGAGAAGCATGAGAGCGATCACCGGCCTGATTTCAGCGGCCAGAGCTAGGCGCATTTTAGATACGCTATCTAACCAAAATGCGCCTAACTACGTCCGTCAGGCGTAGTTAAAAAAAGGCACAAAAAATTTTTTTATATTTATTACGTAAAAAATGTTTTTTTTAAGCCAATTAATTTGTCTCATTATTCTGTGCAAAAAAGTATTAAGGCAAGATAATCGAAAGATGAATATTTTACGAGATATTTTGTATTCTATGTCAAAGTGCTGGCAATTTCAAGTGTTATTACTCGAAAAGTTCTTAACGAAAAAATATTTTATTATAATGTTTTGGAAAGCTCTCAAGATAAGCTATAAGAATATATAATAATACATTGGGTGTTCCATTTAAAAATTTGAAGATGACCTTCATATGACCTTCAAATGACTATTCAAGGTCAAACTAATTACACCTTTTTATAGATCCCTTCGAACCAAACAACTTTTATTTGAAATATTTTTCTGTAAAACTTATATTTTTTGAGATTTTTCAGGGTTTCCATACTTTTTCCTCACCTTGTGTATATATATATATATATATATATATATATATATATAATTTATTTTGAATATTAATAAATATTCATTCTATATAGGCTCTCTTCCCCGCGACGTGTCCTCCTCTCCCTCTTTCTCTCCCTTCACCTCTGACTCTTCCTCTTCCCTCATCTCTGCCCCTTTTTCTTTCTTCTTCTTCGCTTCTGCCTCTGCCTCTGCCTCTGCCACTGCCTAGAATGACAGTAACAGTTGCTTGGATGAATATTATTTAATATTTCAGGCTGTAACAAAAAATTAATACTGAAATGTTATATAAAATGTTAGATTTAAGATTTTAATTTTCCGTTAATCGCAATATTTTTTACACATAAATGGCCGCAATCATATATTTTGCATTTCACAAATACATTAATTTCCCTTGCTGCTTGAAACAATTTTTCCTTCATTAGTATTTGATCAACTACTATTAAAGTATATAAAAAAAAGTAGTGAAGAACAAATTAACAAGTATTGGTATGGATAAAAAAACTTTAACTGTACATCAACGGCGATACATTGATACCCGAATGTGTATGTATCCGATTAACGAATATTGCGATTAACCGAGAGTTAAATAAGATATATAGATTTTCACACTTACGATTACTACAATCGGTTCACTCGTCGAGGCCGTTGAAAACGAAAGGGAAAAATGCTAGCGTGTGCGAGCTCGAGTCTACGCTATTGCGTGCGATCTAGAAAACTGATAGATTGTATTTTTATTGTTTACAATTGGAATTTTTGGTTCATAATAATACGATTAATATTCGATCGGTAAATAAGACTTAAAAGCGCGCGTATATTTCAACATCCCCAACAATCATTTCCTGCCGCTTACATTTTTTGCTTATTTCTCGGCAACCACAAAAAACATCGATGTGATTAAAAAAACACTACCTTCTTCACAATTTATCTTATTGGATTTGATGGTTTATAATAATACAATTAATATCGGTACATTAAGTAAGGCGTGGAAGTGCGCGTACGTTTCGACGTCGGGGGCAAGCTCATACATGCCGTATATATTTTTTTATTTATTTCTCGGCAAACACAAATGACATCGATGTGATTAAAAGAGCACTAACTTCACCACCACTTGTCCAATTGGAATTTTTTGTGAATAATAATACGATTAATATCAAGTCGTTAATACGATTAATATTAAGCAAGGCGTGGAAGTGCGCTTTAATTTCGAAATTGCCGACAATCCATTTCTGCTGCTTTCATTTTTGCTTATTTCATGGCAACCACAAAAGATATTAATGTGATTCAAAGAGCATTATATGATCCGCAATTTATCTTATTTGGAATTAATGATTTACGATATTACGAATAATACCAATGCTTTAGGTAAAGCGTGGAGACGCACGTATGTTTCGACGTACGTTGCGATCAGGCTCTTTCATGCTGCTAGCATTTATTGCTTAATTTCGGCAACTGCAAGGGATATCGATTTCGTTGGAAAGGGACTGACTTCTTCACACTTTACTCTTTTCAAATTAATGATTTATAATATTACGAATGATACTACTGCTGTATGTAAAGCGTGAAAACGTCCATACGCCTCGACTTATGTCGCGATCAAGTGCTTGTATGCCGCCACCGTTCTCTGCTTTTTTTCGGCAACTAAACAAGATATCCATTTCGTTCGAAAATCACTGACTTCTCCGCACTTTACCCTATTGTAATTAGTGATTTATAATTTTACGAATAATGCTTCTTTAAGTAAAACGTGGAATCGCGCGTACTTCTCGATTTACGTCGCGGTCTTGTTCTTACATGCCTATAATACTCCTTGCTTAATTTCGGCAACTAGAAAAGATATTGATTTCGTTCCAAAAGCACTCACTTGTCCACAGTTCATTCTACTGATATTAAATGTTTATAATAGTACAATTAATACCAGTGCGTTAAGTACAGCGTGGAAACGAGAAATGAGCAAAAAACTTGGCGGCATATAAGCACTTGACCGCGACGTAAATCTAGACGTACGTGCACTTCCAGGCTTTACCTAAAGCAGTGGTATTATTCGTAATATTATAAAGCATTAATTCCAATAAAATAAATTATAAAGAAATCTATGCTTTTCGAACGAAATCGATATCTTTTTTAGTTGCCGAAAGAAAGCAGAGAACGTTGACGGCATATAAGCACTTGACTGCGACATACGTCGAGTTGTACACGCGCTTTCACGCTTTACATAAAGCTATGATATTTTTCGTAATAATATAAACCACTAATTCCAATAGAGTAAAGTGTGGAGAAGTCAGTACTTTCGGAACGGAATCGATATCTTTTCTAGTTGTCGAAATTAAGCAAGAAATGCTATAGGCATGTACTAGGTGCGCAACTAAGTTTCCGGGTTTTTTTGATCAACGAAAAATGGAAAATTTCAAGAGAAATATAAAAAATGGTTTATTCAAAGTATCATCCCTCGCTAGCTACACATTTTTGCCATCTCTCTGCCATATCTCTCAATACATGAATACCGCGACCATAAAACGACGCGTCTTTGGACCGAAACCATTCATCCAACCAATTTTGCACTTCTTCGAAATTGGTCAAGTGTAGCCCAGCCAAACCATGCGTCATCGACCGGAACAAGTGATAATCGGAAGGGGCCAGGTCTGGTGAATACGGCGGGTGCGGTAGCAGATCCCATTTCAGCGTTTTGATGGTGTCCTGGACGATGGAAGTGCGATGACACGGTGCGTTGTCGTGCTGCAATATCACTCGTTCATGTCTCGTGTCCCATTCTGGCCGTTTTTCGAGCAATGCATGATTCAAATTGATCAGTTGTTGTCGGTAGCGATGCCCATTGACAGTTTCGCCCGGTTTCAGCAGCTCTAGTACACGATTCCTTTTTGGTCCCACCAAACGCAGAATATTGTCTTCTTTCCGAAGTGATTTGGCCGTGTCGTCGATGTTGATGCTTCGCCAGGTGAAAGCCACGATTTTTTGCGTTTGGGATTCTCGAAATATATCCACTTCTCATCGCCAGTAACAATTCGATGCAAAAAACTCTTTCTTTCATGCCGCAAAAGCAAAATTTCGGAAGTGGCTCTTCGATTTTCCATCTGTCTCTCAGTCAACTCATGCGGCACCCATTTTCCTTCCTTTTGAATTTTTCTCATGGCATATAAACGTTTGGAAATACCTTGGCGAGTCATGTTTAATGCT
>NW_022639622.1:37948-38573 GCF_010583005.1 Odontomachus brunneus | reverse complement strand
ATGCTTTTTCTCAGTATTTTTTGGACGGAAACTAAGTTAAGGTCCTAATACAATAGAGTAAAGTGTAGAGAAGTCAGTGATTTTAGAACGAAATGGATATCTTGTTAGTTGCCGAAAAAAAGCAGAGAACGGTGGCGGCATACAAGCACTTGACCACGATGTAAGTTGAGACGTACGCGCACTTTCACGCTTTACATACAGCAGTGGTATTATTCGTAATATTATAAATCACTAATTTGAAAAGAGTAAAGTGTGAAGAAGTCAATCCCTTTCCAACGAAATCGATATCCCTTATAGTTGCCGAAATTAAGCAATAAATGCTAGCAGCATGAAAGAGCCTGACCGCAACGTACGTCGAAACGTACGTGCATCTCCATGCTTTACCTAAAGCATTGGTATTATTCGTAATATTGTAAACCATTAATTTCAAATAAGATAAATTGCGGATCATATAATGTTCTTTGAATCACATTAATATCTTTTGTGGTTGCCATGAAATAAGCAATATAGCGATAATTTCGATCCTAAGCGGTATACCACTGGTCACTACCACCTAGGCGCGACTCTCCCCCCGTGACACGCAGTCACACCAGGCGCCTCCGGGAGGGGGGCGGAGCGGCCGGCT
>NW_022639622.1:37720-37938 GCF_010583005.1 Odontomachus brunneus | reverse complement strand
TTGATCTTGTGTTTGCGTATCATCTTTATCCAATAACGCTTGCAGATCGGTGTCCTCAATTGTTTTTGGTCTTCCGGAGTGCTCCTTGTCCTTAGTGTCGAAATAGCCACTTCTGAAGCGTTTAAACCAATCTTCACAGGTAGTTTTCAATGCTGCATGTTCGCCGTAGGCCTCCTCAAGCAAACGACATGCTTCAGCTGCACTTTTTTTCAAGTTAC
>NW_022639622.1:37371-37710 GCF_010583005.1 Odontomachus brunneus | reverse complement strand
TCGGTCGGGAGCGTTGGGGCGGGCCGGGTCCGGACGGGACCGGGCCCGGCTAACAGCGCCCCAACAAGGGAGGTATGGCCGGACGGGGGGGCCCACGTCCGGTCACTAAGGATGGCGAAACGGGTCGGGGGGATCCTTCCCCACCGACCCGGGAAGGGGACGGAAGTAAGTTCTACCCCGCCATGCGGCCGAGGGCGTCCTGGAAGTTATGCGCAAGCGGTTCCCGGGACGCCCTCACTATGGCCGCATGGGGCCCGGCAGAGGTTTTAGTGGGTAGGCCCCCTCCGGTGGTTACTTCCGGAGGGGGAGAGTCCCACACTACCCCTGGGAAAGTCCCGT
>NW_022639622.1:35851-37158 GCF_010583005.1 Odontomachus brunneus | reverse complement strand
TTGTTTATTGGATAATTTGCTGATAGATATTGAAACAATGCAACATTCGATATGCGATGAATATTGATGTAATGTAGTGAACCAGTAATAATTACTTTTACATTTTTAACAAAATGTTATGATTAATCCAACAAAAAAAATTAAAAAATGCAAGAAATCCAAATTAAACAAATCGAATTACTAAATTTTGAGAGAAACTTTTAAAAAATATTATTTAAAACAATAGTGTTGTTTCATCAAATGACATGGTTTCCTTGAACGAAATAAAAGTTTTATTTTCATCATTTTAAAAAATGATATTTCGTTTAAGAATATAATATTTTAATGAAATAAAAAAAACCCACAAACAAGTACAAATATTAAATCTAAAGAAAGCATTTGTAGTATATATACAGCTTCCGTGAGACAGGGCGTGGCCTATTTTTCGGTGGTGGGGGTAAAATCTGGCGCCAGTGTGTCAGGGGTGGGGGAAGGGGTTCCATGGGGCTAGATTAGGGTGAGTCGAGAGTGGGGGAGGGTCCCAAAATTGAATGGTGGGGGAATTTTGTAGGTATGGTGGAGGAGGGTAAAATGTGGAATAAAAATTATTAATATTGGGAGTGGGGGCGGCCGATGTGTCGCCCTCGCTATAAATCGGGTGGGATTATTCAGGGTGATTTATGTATATTATTTTATTTCTTTTTATTGCATCGTTTTTTACGACTTCGTCTCTTACGGCATGAGCGTTGTCTGGAAGTTCCGAGTTTCGACTGATGAGTGAGTCGAGAAGGAGTAGGTGACGATGGAGGAGCTAGGGGTAGGGGGTAGTCGTCGGTTGCAGGTGTTTAAGGGCGAGGGTAATTTATGCTATTGGTTCGTTTGCTGGTCAGCTATGGATATTCACGGGGATTGGTTTTAACCTGAGGGTCTCCCCCGCCTCGTCGCCTACGTCGAGAATATGTGAATGCTAAGTATGACCTGGAAAATTTAGGCGAAAAGGGCCTTACTAAACGTTAGGCGAAGGTGGGGGGCTAGTGGGAGAGGGTAGTCGTCATATGTCTCGGCGTGAGGAGTAAGGAAGATCTATTGGTTCGTCTAGTGGTCAGCTATGGTTATTCGCGGGAATTGGTTCTTTCAACAGCGATCCCCGCATCGTCGCTTACGTCGAGAAGAGTTGAGGGGAGGGGAGGAGAGGTTACCGGAAAATTATGATGAAAAGATGTTTTCTGAAGGTTTTGAAGAGCGAGAGAGAGAGAGAGAGAGAGAGAGAGAGAGGCGAGAGCAGGTCTGGACAGCTATGGGTATACGGTGTTCGGTCTCGGTTTTCG
>NW_022639622.1:35382-35841 GCF_010583005.1 Odontomachus brunneus | reverse complement strand
ATATATATATATATATATATATATATATATATATATATATATAATTGTGAATTCATTTCTACTTATTTCGTATACATTTGGAAATGCAGTATTGAATGTAATGTTGAGAAGTATGGAGTATGGAGCACTTAAGCTTACAATTGGAGAATATTTTATCGAATAATTTTACAATCATTTGATCGTTTCGCTCGAGATCGGTATAAAAAAGTTTAATAAATTGATTAAGATTATAACCGCGGCACATACAGTAAAGAAAAACGCAAGAATATTGTCCACAAGTTTGCGCTGAATATCCCTGTAGCTGAGTAGTGTTTCATCGTTGCATGATGGAATTTCTTCTAAGTCGAAGAAGGAATCTGGAGTCGATTGGTGGTAGTCCGTAGCTGTCGAAGTATGTCCCCGTTAGTAGGTATACTATAGGGGTTCTAACCCATGGTCCTCCGAGGGGAGGTTAGGGGC
>NW_022639622.1:33550-35372 GCF_010583005.1 Odontomachus brunneus | reverse complement strand
TGAGGGGCGGGGAGTATGACGTCACCGGGGCGGGGGGTATGACGTCACCCGGGGGGTATAACGTCAGGGGGATTGCGTCACCGGGGAGGCATGACGTCACCACGGAAGGGGGGTTATCAGCGGTCGGTAACTGGGGGTATACCGATGTTACCGACGGTCGGTAATTTTTACCGATATTATATAACATTTAATTACATAATTTTTACCAACATATAATTTTTACTAAAATATAATTACACAATACCGATAATACCGACGATCGGTAATTTATTACCGATATTATATAACAACACTTAATTTTCTTTACCAACATATATATATTTTTACATAATTTTTACTGTCACATTTACATAATATCGATGATCGGTAATTATCGGTATTATATAATTTTTCTATCTGCTTTCGATAGATCATTTTACCGATCTGCGGCGGTTTTTTCGCGGCGGTTTTCGCGACCGTTTTTCGCGGCGGTTTTCGCCGGTGGTTTCCGCGCCGCCCGCGCTGTGCGCGCCGCCCTGCGCATTTCGCAGCGTGATTTTTTTTAGTCACAGCTGCAAACTCTAATATTCTGCAAACGTATGCATTTGACAATTAGATGCGCAAGAAAGAGAATGTGACACATGATATTCTTATTACTAATGAGCACGTACACTGTGCCCCCGCGACAAGATTTTGCGTGTTATGCATCACTCGCTGCGCTCCACAAAAAGACCAACTAACATTTTAAGACTATTTGTGGTATATGATGAAATAGGGAAAAAAGGAGTAATACAAATAAGCAGCAGATCTTGGGATTACAATTTATATATTTTGAAAGTGTTACATATACAGATTATTTGTTCAATGCTTCATACATAATATTATTCATTGCGCACGCCAATAGCTCGCAATCGATTAGTGAACCACCGTCAAAGTCCATGCTATTACATATCGTCGATATAGCATTATCCGTTTCGGTAATATTCTTCTCTCGAAGAATTTTTACAAAATTTCTATATTTTGTATTAACAATGTGTGTATTTTCATATAACCATGAGTACATATAGTCAATGCAATGCTTGAGAGTAAACAAATGTTCCACTGTAGCTGGTTGCAAGTATATGCAGTTACCGGATAATGTGAGTTTTAAAAGTTTCTTGCCATACATCGTGCAGCATTCCACCGCCAAATCGCGAATCCATAGCGAAGAGGATGACACCTCGGTTGTTTGCAAAAGTTGTAAAATATCTTCACGTTTTGCCATCAATCCTCCCCAAATTGCCGAGTGTAAGACCAATTGATTGCCACGATTGTCACCGAGGACTAGTTGCACTGCGAATACCAGTCCTACGCTGATCCCAATCTCCAAGTACTTAAAAGACGTTGACGTCAAGGCATATCTTCGCCCTAAAATACGGGCTGTACAACGAGATTGCAATACACTGTAAAAACATAAATAATTTAACGCGGTTGCAATGCACAATTAAAGATAAATGATTTACAAAAAGATAATTATTGAGACTTACCTTTTTTTCTCGTACAGTGGAGCATCATCTTGCACGGATACGTAATAGTTCATACGTTTTCCTTCAGCACTGTGCATTCTTCTCAAAATAATAATTGTCCACTAAATGTCTTTGTTGCAAAACGACTGATGCAACGAGCGACCAAGAACCGCTTTAAATACGTTTCAAAATTCCTCCCCACCAACCGAAAGCAGTGCATAATAATAATAATAATAATAATAATAATATAAATGAGACTTACCTAATTTTCATCTATATCTACTTCTACTGTACAAATATATTTTATCAAATCATTCAACAAATCTCTGATACGGCGC
>NW_022639622.1:33129-33346 GCF_010583005.1 Odontomachus brunneus | reverse complement strand
AGATATACTGATGATATATATAAGTTCAGAGTCGTACTATGCCAATTTGCACAGCAGCAGCAGCATTTTTAAATCTAGTGTGCACTTTGTAAAAGAAATGGAAGATTTTGCGCAAATCCAGCAAGGATTGCGGGAGCAGTCGGCTCGACTGAGTTCGCGAGACGAATACGACGCGTGGGTGCAAAAGTGTGACGAGTGCCTCGAGTTGTTGGAAGAA
>NW_022639622.1:32772-33090 GCF_010583005.1 Odontomachus brunneus | reverse complement strand
CAATACGTCTCAGCGACAAAAAGAGGGAAAAGCATGTCAACTTGCTGCACATTTCGGATCCTCGAGATCACAACACGGGACACTTCGCCTGGATCAAGGACTTATCCCGGCTCGTGAGCTCGCAGTTGAACAAATATAAAGGCAGACAATGCATTTGCGATCGGTAAGTACATTTCACGAATTCAATATATCAGAAGTATGCAATAAGACGATAAAAATTGCAATGTTTGTAGGTGTCTGCACTACTTCCATTCCAACAGGAGGCTGGAAAGTCACGCGGTAGACTGTCAAAAAATTAACGACTGTGCCATTATTCAA
>NW_022639622.1:32363-32762 GCF_010583005.1 Odontomachus brunneus | reverse complement strand
GGAGGCTGAAAAGTCACGCGGTAGACTGCCAAAAAATTAACGACTGTGCCATCATTCTACCCAACGAAGACAATAAATGGCTGAGTTTTAGCAATCACAGCAGGAAGAAGCGAGTTCCCTTTGTGATATACGCCGACCTAGAGTGCACACTGGAGAAGACGGCAAGGAATGGAGAGGATCGCAATTTGTACACATACCAACACCACATGGTATTTAGTATAGCATTTTATATACGTTGCTCGTACGACGATTCATTATCCGAATTTTAAAGTCGTCGTGATAGTAACTGTATCTCATGGTTCGTCGAGCAACTCGAAGAAATAGCACACTGCGTAAAAGTAATATTATCATCCAATGTCCCCATGGAAACTTTGTCGAAAGAACAGTGGGCGACATTTC
>NW_022639622.1:30794-32273 GCF_010583005.1 Odontomachus brunneus | reverse complement strand
CTAGAGTGCACACTGGAGAAGACGGCAAGGAATGGAGAGGATCGCAATTTGTACACATACCAACATCACAGGGTGTTTAGTATAGCATATTATATATGTTGCTCGTACGACGATTCATTATCTGAAAGTCGTCGTGATAGTGACTGTGTACCATAGTTCGTCGGGCAACTCGAAGGAATAGCACACCTCGTAAAAGTAATGTTATCATCCAATGTCCCCATGGAAACTTTGTCGAAAGAACAGTGGGCGACATTTCGCAACGCAACACAATGTCACGTGTGTGAGAAACCATTCACAGCAGAGGATACGCGCATACGCGATGATTGTCACTTCACCGGTCGCTACCGAGGTCCAGCGCATTCAAATTGCAATTTAAATTACAAAAATTCATATTACATTCCAATCGTTTTCCATAATTTATCCGGCTACGATTCACATTTTATCATCAAGGAAATAGCAAATGCATTTGAAGGTTCAATCGATGTGCTACCGATAACAAAAGAAAAATACATTTCGTTTACAAAGAATGTTCAAGATACGGCAGATAAATACAAAAATATTGTAAAATTGCGTTTCATCGATTCGTGCAAATTTCTCAGCAGTAGTCTCGACAAATTGGCATCCTTTCTCACTAAAGACAAGTTGAAAATTGTACGGTCGGAATTTCCAAAATTATCCGTCGAAGAATTTAATTTATTGACGCGAAAGGGTGTCTTTCCATACGAATACGTGGATTGCGTGGACAAGCTGCAGGACACATGTTTACCGCCGCGAGAATCGTTTTACAGTTCGTTGACGGGTGATACAGTATCCGAGAGCGATTACGCGCACGCCGCGGAGATCTGGAAGCGGTTCTCCACTCGAACCTTGGGCGAATACAGCGACTTGTATTTAAAGACTGATGTCTTGTTATTGGCAGATATTTTTGAAAATTTCCGCGACAGCTGTATCACAAGTTATGGACTCGATCCCGCGCATTATTATACTCTGCCTGGATTTGCGTGGGATGCAATGTTGAAACATACCGGCATAAATTTCGAACTGCTCACCGATATTGATATGATCATGGTCATCGAACGCGGTATACGCGGCGGCCTGAATCAATGTTCGGATAGATACGCACACGCCAATAACAAGTACATGCAATCTTACGACCCGTCGAAACCATCATCATACTTAATGTACTTTGACGTAAATAATTTGTATGGATGGGCAATGTGTCAACCATTGCCTTACGCCGAGTTTCGATGGATCGACAACGTGTCAAACTTTGACGTATTCTCAGTCGCTGACGATTCGCCCACAGGATACATTCTCGAGGTCGACTTGGAGTATCCGCAAAATTTGCACGATGATCACATTAACCTACCGTTTTATCCTATACGCGATAAGCCACCCGGCAAGCGTCAGGAGAAATTTCTCGCGACGTTATACGATAAGCAGCGTTATATTATCCACTACCGCAACCTGCAGCAGTGC
>NW_022639622.1:30525-30689 GCF_010583005.1 Odontomachus brunneus | reverse complement strand
CGCGATAAGCCACCCCGCAAGCGTCAGGAGAAACTTCTCGCGACGCTATACGATAAGCAGCGTTATATTATCCATTACCGCAACCTGCAGCAGTGCACGCGCCACGGTCTTCGTATTACAAAGATTCACCGCGTGCTCAATCTCCCTGGCTCCCCAGTTATATT
>NW_022639622.1:30127-30258 GCF_010583005.1 Odontomachus brunneus | reverse complement strand
ACGAGTACATGTATCCTCTGTATCATGACAAATGTAAAATAATGTATACTGACACAGACAGTCTCATTTACAACATCGAATGCGATGATGTATATGAACACATGAAACGTAATATTGCAAGGTTTGATACG
>NW_022639622.1:29288-29571 GCF_010583005.1 Odontomachus brunneus | reverse complement strand
AATCTCGCCGGAGCTGCAATCTTTACGTTGCTGTAGACCGTATCGAAGAGATTTTAGCGATCGTAGGGGTCACATCGACAGGACGCATTCCGATGGTCCGGTGCTTGCGCTCGTTGTACTGCAACACGAGATGTGGTAGCGAGTCGATCCATCTGTACGTTCCTTGTAATGTAAACATTTTCCACATGTCATTCTTCAGCGTACGATTGAATCGTTCCACGACGGAAGTTTTCATAACTGAGTAGTCGAATAATGATTGATGTTGTGTTTCTTCGTGAGTCTC
>NW_022639622.1:27722-29278 GCF_010583005.1 Odontomachus brunneus | reverse complement strand
GCACATCGGTATTGTAAAATTCCTTCCCCCGGTCTGTTTGCAAATTTGTTGGACATCTTCCGCTGTCTCGAATTATCTTGCCGAACGCCTCGACCATCTCCTTTCCGCTCTTAGTCTTTAGCGGCATGACCCAAGCATGCTTGCTCAGCACATCGATAACGGTGAGTATGTAGTGGTAGCCACTGTTGAGCCGCGAATACGGACGCATCTCCACTACATCGGCCTGCCACAGATCATCGTATCCACGCACAATGACGCGTCTACGAGGAAAATGTCTTCTCGTAGGAGCATGCAACTCCTCCACCAACCGTTGTTTTTCGGGGCTGTGTTGTTTCCCGTCTCCACCAGTCTTTCGCATGTTTGATCGCTTAGGTCGCCTCATCACGAATGACGAAACTGCGAGCGCATCGTTTTAAATTCCATCTATTCAACGCGCTGCAAACACTTTCTCCCATATGGCACGTGTTTCAGCATGAAGTCTGATGAGGTTTTTCTCAAATTTCTCCTGTTTCTTTTCAAATTCTTGCTGTTTCTCTCTCAATATATCGAGACCTCTTTCCACGTAGAGTCTATTGACGGCGTCACTGTCAGCTTCTGGTTGTGCTACGCGTCGTACCTTGCGCGACCTCGCCTCAAAGTCGAAGGCGACCATGCACAAAGTGTTATCGCGTACGTAATTTCTGAGTACTCCTCTCCACGTGTAATAGTCCATCGTCGGCGGTCCTCTCTTTTGGAGCGAAACACCAAATTTATTGATCGACATTTCGATGCAAACAACGCGCATCATCGATGTGCGATTCAATTTATAACAAGGCCCGCCTCGCGAAGTTCCTCGATAATGGATAAAATTTCATTACCGTGAGCGTTATTGCCAGCTTGTCGAGAGGCTTCCAGCAATCGCAGACGATTCACCAGCTCGTTGGGATCGTCCCAGTGAACATAGTCGATCGCATTATCATTCAATATCATAGTACGCTGTGTGGCTAAACCTCTGCCCGCCATGTTGGTCGATGTACCAATCATTAGGGGTGCAATTATGTTTTTGTATTTGTATCCCCTGTTACTCAATATGGGTTGTAGCGCATTGTGATTGCGTCTGTGAGCATTCGTCGCCAGTAATATACTTTTGTATTTTTGTTTATCGGCCTCCGTGTAGACGGTATCGTCGGGAATTCTCTTGAAAATTAGCTCGTATAGACCAGATGTTCCAGCGTACTTTACACCACCAATGATTATATTATCGTCGATATCCATGTCGAAACTTTTATCGCCGAGCTTCGTTCCATCACTGCTGAAATACACACCATATACGTAGTCTATGGTGGTATGTTTGTCGCTGCTTAAGACTGCTCCCATGTATTTTTGCCCCAGTGGACCAAAATGAGTGCGCAAAGTTTCCTGCCCCTCGGACGTTTGCAGCTCACGTCTAATCGATGTTACGAGTGAATCACCAGTGGTCTCGAAAACATCTTCACTATTGGTGGTCAGAGTAGCGCGTGGCGGAGGCATTTCGCGCAATTATGTATGATTAAAGATGTCTGTGGAGATTATCGTAC
>NW_022639622.1:25532-27427 GCF_010583005.1 Odontomachus brunneus | reverse complement strand
TATGTTCCACAATCTGCCTCAGAGGCTCGATAACAGGTCGAAAGTGTCTTTCCAATACAGTATCTTCCTCTATCTTACCGGTTTTCAAAGCACGATATTTCTTACGGATCGATTCGCTCGTTTTCGCAATTTCCTTCGCCATCCTCTCGCCATCTTTAATCTCTGAGTCGCTAATTTCTGTGTAATCTGACGTCACCATTACGACGTTTCCTCGTTAACGCACAAACGACAAATGGTGACGTTACGGTATTGCAAAATCGTTAAATCCTCGTCGATATCGTCCATTGGTCATAGAACTGTCCTTGTCTATCACTACGAAGCCATATTTTTGCTGCCAACATTCGCGACACAGCGCACAAAAATCTTCGTATGTCATATCAGTGTTCACGTGATCTTTGTACACGTGTTTCAGATTGGTACCATCCTGCTTGAAGAGAATCAGCAGATTCGCATTATCCCGTATAAGATGCTTAGGTATCTTTGCATACGTCTGACAGAGGTAGAAACAGTCGACGTTCGAGTGACGACCCATAGCAAAGTATTCTCTTATTGTATCTTGTTTGTCACACGCCACGTCATCGAAAACAAAAATGGAATTTGGCAGCGCTTCGTTCGGCGGAACGACATCGATGTTACTGGAAAATGTAAAAAAGCCAATTTCGTCTATCGACGCAAACAAATTCTCCAAGAAGCGATATTTCGGCTGTTGCAGTGATTTCGAGTACACGTACAGATTCTCGAAACGCAGACCGTGTGGGCTCTCCAGCAGGCTCACCAACACATTCGTCTTACCACAATTCGAGGGACCACATACGATACCGCGTATGGTAATCGGTAGCAAGTGGCCGTGCTTACGTATGATATTTTCGGACGCTACTCGCATTCTTTCATCGAAATTTTTCACGTGTATCGGTGTCCGCTGTCGTATGAACCGCATGTCGCTTCAAAAATGCTTTTCATTGGCACGCGGCAACTATTTATAGGGAGGCGCCGAATCGAATCCGTTCAGTCTCCAAAATGTTTCTCCTACTGTTGGATACTCATGATATTCGAGACCTAACCTCCGAACAGTTGAAATATATACCGAAGATTGTTCTATTGCGCGAGTTTTCGAAGCACATTGACGTTTTGTGGGACAGAATCCCGGAACATATAAGGGCCGACCCACAGGTTCGACAGTATCGTCGGTGCCTGGAACATTATAATCGTCCGTGGCAGCAAACGCACATCGACGGTCCAGCGCCGTTGATTAGAGACTGTGCTGAATGTCAGCGTCGTCGAAAACAGTAAAAATCGGCAATAGTCTATTAAATCGTGCCATTAACGCGCTTCCTATCGAACTGCATATCCCCGGCTACCAGTTTTGCGGGCCGGGTACACGCTTGCGGACACGATTGGCCAGAGGTGATCGGGGTATCAATCCGCTGGATGCGGCGTGTCGCGAGCACGATATCGCATATTCTCGAAGCAACGATCTCGTCGAACGTCACGTGGCAGATAACGTACTCGCTGACAAGGCGCGAGAACGTATAGTCGCGAGAGATTCCACTCTCGGTGAGAGAGCTGCCGCTACAGCTGTTTGGGCAGCTATGAAGGCTAAGACAAAAATCGGAATGGGTATGAAAAAGAAGCGAAGCGCGTCGAAGAAGAAAATATTACAAAATCGAATATTTCCAATAGCAAAACGAGGTGGAATCCTACCTATTCTCCCGCTGCTGGGAGCGCTTGGATCGCTAGTTGGTGGAGCGGCGGGGATCGCAAAAGCTGTAAACGATACCAAGGCTGCGCAGCGTCAGCTGCAGGAGATGCAACGTCATAATCGCAGAATGGAAGGTCGTGGAATTTATTTCGCACCATACAAACGAGGAAAAGGTGTCATGAGAGGAAAAAAAAAT
>NW_022639622.1:25010-25522 GCF_010583005.1 Odontomachus brunneus | reverse complement strand
TATAAAATATACTATCTTAAAAAATAATATTCATAGATAAAAATAAATTAATTTATGAACTACTTACTTTGCCAATCAAATATAGACAAACCGTTTTCACCGTTCTTTACCCGTTTCTTACCGTTTTTGACCGTTTCATTACCGTTTCTTTACCGTTTTTACCGTTTCTTTACCGTTTTTTACTGTTTCTTTACCGTTTCATTACCGTTTCTTAACCGTTTTTTTACCGTTCTTTACCGTTTCTTTACCATTTCATTACCGTTTTTTTTACCGTTCTTTACCGTTTCTTTACCGTTTTTTACCGTTTTTTTATATTTATAATAAAATATATATTATAATTATAAATGGTCTTGTGGTCGCACTCCATCGATTGGACCATAATATTCATTCCAATCCTTGTTTAGCTGTTCTGGGGCCACCTTCATAGTCTAAAAATATATTTATAATAAAATATATATATATATATATTAGGTGAAGTAAAAAGTTCTGAGCGTTTTTTCGCTTTATTTCGA
>NW_022639622.1:23464-25000 GCF_010583005.1 Odontomachus brunneus | reverse complement strand
GAACAATTGGCGAAACGTATGCGTATTCCGTTCTTCAGGGGCGTTTTCATGCGCGACATACTGCCTACATCGCCGCGCGTAAACGAGAGTGGAATAGTAAATTCGGATGACGTCGAGGGGCCCGGTACTCATTGGGTAGCGTACGCGAAAAGAGGCGATCGCGTGATATATTTCGATAGTTTTGGTAATCTTCGACCACCCAGCGAATTGGTGCGATATCTCGATAATAATACAATTGAGTACAATCGTACGCCCTATCAACGTTACGATCAGAGCATTTGCGGACAACTGTGTCTACGTTTCCTGCAGACAGTTAACAGCCGATTTAAGGCCCAACGTTCTGCGATCAGTGTCCAGTAATCGTTTTGGTCTCTGACGAAGATGTCGCTGACATTTACACTCACCAGCAAGAGTAGCACTCTCGCGGGAAGCTACTTTCCAGCCATAGATCTGAGCGATGGCGATTACGAACTCGGTTTGACAGCCTTTGAAACCTATAACACGATACCGAATGTAAATGCGTCGAATAATAAATTTTACTTTGATGAGGACGACAAGGAAATTATAATTCTTGAGGGATCGTACGGATTGTATGCCATATACCGGTACCTAAAACGTGCGATGTCGGAAACCATCAAACCGATCACTATCAATAATGATGATGATGAATAGTTATTCGCGCCAATAAGAATACAATGAAGTGTAAGATCAAGTGTGTTTACCGGATAAACTTTAACAAACCAAATACAATTGGATCGTTTCTGGGATTTTCTTCAGATCGCAATCTACAGCCGCGACAATGGCACGAATCGAACGTGACAATCAACATTACAGATGTGAATATTATTCGCGTAGAATGTAATGTGACCACCGGTGTGTACAGCAACGACAGATGTGTGCACACCATACACTAGTTTTCGCTTAATGTACCACCAGGATGTAAAATATTCTAAAAATATATTTTAAATATAATATATTAAAAAATATAAAATATACTATCTTAAAAAATAATATTCATAGATAAAAATAAATTAATTTATGAACTACTTACTTTGCCAATCAAATATAGACAAACCGTTTTCACCGTTCTTTACCCGTTTCTTACCGTTTTTGACCGTTTCATTACCGTTTCTTTACCGTTTTTACCGTTTCTTTACCGTTTTTTACTGTTTCTTTACCGTTTCATTACCGTTTCTTAACCGTTTTTTTACCGTTCTTTACCGTTTCTTTACCATTTCATTACCGTTTTTTTTACCGTTCTTTACCGTTTCTTTACCGTTTTTTACCGTTTTTTTATATTTATAATAAAATATATATTATAATTATAAATGGTCTTGTGGTCGCACTCCATCGATTGGACCATAATATTCATTCCAATCCTTGTTTAGCTGTTCTGGGGCCACCTTCATAGTCTAAAAATATATTTATAATAAAAAAAATATATATACAGTATGTTTGCTAAGAGCGTGTACGGCAAACTTTTTCCTCGAAACCGTTAGAGGGGGGATATAAACGCGAGCCAATAGCGGGGCTCTT
>NW_022639622.1:23190-23454 GCF_010583005.1 Odontomachus brunneus | reverse complement strand
GAAAAGAGGCGATCGCGTGATATATTTCGATAGTTTTGGTAATCTTCGACCACCCAGCGAATTGGTGCGATATCTCGATAATAATACGATTGAGTAAAATCGTACGTCCTATCAACTTTACGATCAGAGCATTTGCGGACAACTGTGTCTACGTTTCCTGCAGACAATTAACAGCCGATTTAAGGCCCAACGTTCTGCGATCAGTGTCCAGTAATCGTTTTGGTCTCTGACGAAGATGTCGCTGACATTTACACTCACCAGCAA
>NW_022639622.1:22526-22754 GCF_010583005.1 Odontomachus brunneus | reverse complement strand
ACCGCGATTGGACCACGATCTTTTTCGGCTGTTGTTCTCGTATGTGACCCATTTTTCATCACCAGTCACCATCCGCTTAAAAAATGGGTCGATTTCGTTACGTTTCAGCAAAGAATCGCAGGCATCAATTCGGTCCAAAAGGTTCTTTTGCGTCAATTCGTGTGGCACCCATACATCGAGCTTCTTCTTGAGACCAGCCTTATGCAAATGGTTCCAAACGGTTTACTG
>NW_022639622.1:22037-22452 GCF_010583005.1 Odontomachus brunneus | reverse complement strand
CGATTTCCATGATTTTATCGACATTTTCGACGATTGGCCTACCAGAGCGTGCCTCATCTTCGACGTCCATATTACCAGAACGGAATCGTTGGAACCACCGCTTTGCTGTTGCATTCGATACTGTATTGGGTCCATAAACAGCACAAATTTTTTTGGCCGCCTGCTCCGCCTTTTCACCTTTCGTAGTGGTACTAAAGAATGTATCGAATTTTCTCTTTTTTTACCTCCATTTTGGAACGCTGTAACACACAACTGGCTTGACCAAACACAAAACTGTCACAGAACTTTTTTTGAAGCGTAATGTCACCTTTAAATCGCCGTATAGTATGACCCGATGCGATGTATTCATCGTGAAATATGGCTCACTAAAGACATCTAGCGGAAAACGCTCAGAACTTTTTACTTCACCTAATAT
>NW_022639622.1:20082-22018 GCF_010583005.1 Odontomachus brunneus | reverse complement strand
TTTGGAAAGCTCTCGAGATGTGCTATAAGAATATGCAATGAAAAATGGGGTGTTCCATTTAAAAAAATTAATGTGACCTTGACCTGACCTTCGCTACGCAACCCAAGGTCAAACTGATGTGATCAGTAAATACATCTTTTTAAACGCCACAACTTTTATCTGAATTTATTAAAACATTTTTTTCTAAAATGCTTAGTTTTCGAGATATTTCACCGGTCCGGGACTTTTTGAACACCCTGTATATATATATATTTATAATAAAAAAAAATATATATATATATTTTATTATAAATATATTTTTAGACTATGAAGGTGGCCCCAGAACAGCTAAACAAGGATTGGAATGAATATTATGGTCCAATCGATGGAAGGAGAGCGGCGCCTCGCCTACCCGCGCATCAGCGCGGGGTGGAGGGGCGGCGCATTCGCGGGCGGGGAGGGGACGCCACCGCTGGCGTTCCCTCCCCCGGGGTACCCGCGCGTGCGCCGCAGCCCCCAACAATGCCGCCGGGCCCTCCTGATCAACGGAGGGCCCGGCGAGGGGGAGACAGGAGGCGCCTGGTCGGGCGGGGGAGACGCGCAGCAAGGCGCTACTCCCCCCCCCGTGACAAGAAGTCTGACCAGGCGCCTCCGGGGAGGGGGGCAGGGCGGCCGGCTTGCAAGGGCGGGCTCTTAGGCCGCCCACCCCCCTCCCAGTGCCAGGAGGCTCCTGACCGCGGTGGGGAATTAAACCCCTTCGCCCCCCAGATAACTCGGTCGGGAGCGTAGGGGCGGGCCGGGTCCGGACGGGACCGGACCCGGCCAATAACGCCCCTACAAGATGAGGTGTGACCGGACGGGGGGGCCCACGTCCGGTCATGGAGGACAGGAACAGCGGGCCGGGAGGGAAATATCCCTCCCGGCCCGGGAAGGGGGCGGGGTTTAAGTTTTCTCCGCCCCGCGGCTGAGGGCGTCCCGGAAGTAATGCGCAAGCGGTTCCCGGGACGCCCTCGCAACGGCTGCATGGGGCCCGGCAGAGGTTTTAGTGGGTAGGCCCCCTCCGGCCGTTAGTACCGGAGGGGGAGAGTCCCACACTACCCCTGGGAAAGTCCTGATTTCCCGGGGGTGTGCGTAATGCATTTCCTCTGCCTCAAAAAAAAAAAAAGGTCCAATCGATGGAGTGCGACCACAAGACCATTTAAGGGAGGGAATTTATCTAACACTGATTGGCTGCTATTGTTTGAAAAATGCAACGTTGGAAAATGTCTATATACAGGATAGTCGTTACCGCAGAAGAAAAATGTGTGAAAGGTGTTTTAATATAATCCAACCGTATAATTATAAATTAATATCGAGCAAACACACTATACACCACCGAAGCACATACACACCTGAAATTTCACTGTTTTGCACACGGTGCAATGACCAAATAGTGACAAATGTTGGAGAATCTGTTGATTGTCGTGAGTGTATCGAGGAATGTCTCATTAATCGACATATAATACTTAACAAAAGAGAGACAATTACAGAAATACGTTATTAAAGAATACTGTATTATCTCACATATATATATATATATATATATATATATATATATATATATATATATACCGGATGGACCATTTTAATCCATCCAGTCGAATATGTCGAAAACCAAGCACGGGAGAGAAAAATTTTTCAGACAAAAGTTGTTTGGTTTCGAAAGGACCATAAGATGGTACCATTGCTTTGACCTTGAAGAATTATTTGAAAGTCACATGAAAGTCACCTCAATTTGTTTAAACGGCATCCCCTATTTTTTATTACATATTCTTGTAGCTGACCTCGAGAGCTTTCCAAAACATTGTAATGAAATGTTTCTTCATTGAGTACTTTTCGAGTTATAAAGCTCCAAAGTTGCAATATGAAAAAATTCAAAATATCTCGTAAAGTATTCACTTTCCGTCTTATCTTACAC
>NW_022639622.1:11301-19162 GCF_010583005.1 Odontomachus brunneus | reverse complement strand
TTATGGGTTGGGTTATGGTTATTGGTCCGATTATCGTTATGGGCTCGTTTTGGATTATGGGTTGCGTTGGGTTATGGTTTAAGTTATTAGTTAGTACGATACTTACGCATGCGCAGTAATAATTATTTTTTTGAGGAAAATGTTAAAAGGCATACCTATTTCTGGGTAGCCCTAAAAGTAAGGTTAATACAGTTAAAGAAACCTTCGAAAATAGTGATTCCCATTTTGAAAAATCACTATGACCTTGAAATAACCTTGAAAATCGAGTTCAAGGTCAAGATCAGAGTACAGATAGATGACCCCCTCGGCCCCCTTTAACATTTGTCTGAACCAATTTTACGTATTTGGCTTAGGTTCCGATATATTCAATTGGGAAATCAAAATTCGCAAACTTGACCTTCATTCGACCTTGCCATGACCTTGATTAACATATCATTTTGAACGTAAAATTTCTCGCTCTTTTCAAATCCGTGGTCAAAAATAGGTGTTCCCATTTAAAAAAAATCACTTTGACCTTGAAATAACCTTGAAAATCGAGTTCAAGGTCAAGGTCCTTGGTACCATTACGTAAACCCCTCTGTTCCCTTCTACTTTTGTCTGGACCATTTTTCTCTATCTGACTTAGATTACGAGAAATTCAAGTGGGGAGATTAAAATGGCCCACCCTGTATATATATACATATATTGCGACGCGCTACGCGAAATTATCTCGCGAGCGACGGCCGGCAGTCGCCTGTCAGCCGCGTCGTCAATTTGCCGTCGGCTCCGAACCATGCCGCTAAACCACAAACGATAGTTGGGCGCCAGGTGCGGAAAGGCTGCACCACCTCGAGAAACGTGAGAGTCGCTTACTGTCACAAAAATCGCGTGTCCCGGAACCGTCGGGACCGGTAACTCCTCGGATTTTAAAGTCGGAGACGGGATGGGTTCAGGAAGGGTGACAATGACTGTACGCGTGGTCGGTATCAATGCGTTTATTCGCGGCACTCTCGTTCGTCCCGATAACGAAAACTCGACTTGATTCGTACAAACCGGCGGTACGTACGACACGACAGTATGCTCGCTAAATTAGAAACCCGAGGACGGTATCCTCGGGTGAGCCTTAACCCGCGCAGCCGCTCCGCGGACGAGACACGATACGGGGGCGATAATGGCACGAATTTCTACCAACGGACAGGCTATGGAGCAGATGAGTGACCTTACAATTCTATGGAGACGTCCCTCGGATCGGCTGCAGCGGCGACGATGATGATCCTCCTTCTCCCGGATCCGCTCTCTCTCGCTCTCTCTCGCCCTCTCTCTCGTTCGCCCACTTCACACTCACGACTCACTCTCCCGCTCTCCCGCTCTCTCTCTCTCTCTATCTCTTTCTCAGTAGTCGCTCCCGGTGCGGTTGTCACGACGCTGACGAATAACTCCGGTCGCGACGACGGTCGCGGCAAGGCTGATCAGCTGTAGGCTCAGGGAGGATCGCGTATCCTCGCGCATCCTCCTTCGTCCCGTCTCTCCTCGTCCTGCGATATTCGGTAGTCGGAAATCGGCAATTATCGCTATTATGGTCTCGAGACGATCCTTGTCTCGAGACATTGTTGACGTCGCGGATTATCTCGCTGCCTGTCTCGGTGCTCCCGTTTTTTCCTCCTAGGTTCCCGTGACGGCTGCGTTCGCTGGAAATAAACACAGCTGACAGTCTCACGTCTAATTTTCGATAACTGTGCTTTCGGTACAGAATATTCTAAACTTTAGAATATTCGAGATTGGTGAGCGATCGGCACTTCGGGAATATTTTGATACAAAATTTTTGAGGGAGCGATTCATCTGAGTATGAGCGATGGGGAGTTGTCGGTCGCTGCTTTCTTGTCCCTCGATGTTCTCCGTTCCTCCAGTGCTGGGGCCCGGCCGGGGACGTCGGGGGGTGCACAAAGTTGGGGACGCGCCGACCTTCACCTCTGCTCCGCTCGCAAAATTCGCTCTAGATACTCGTCCTAAGAACGTTCACAACAAACACACGCCGGAACGCGACATTCGAGAATGCTCACGAAAACCGTTAGCGACATGATACGCGAAAATTCTCATACAAGTCCGGTACGGTACTCTTGAGACGGGCGCCTCCACGGCCGCTACGTCACAATATATATACCTATATTGTTATATTATATACTCCACATATATTCTTTCTTCCGCATCTTTTTTGCGCCTATTTCTCTTTCTCTCTCCGTTCCTCGTGCGATTTCTTTTTCGCCCTCGTACGTTACGATTTTATGTTCTTTGTGCATTTTTGGTAAAATAAATTATATACTCTTGAAAATATTCTCGATTCTCTCCAATTTTTTATATCCTAATTATTATATTAATAAATTAAAAGTAAAAATTACATTTCTATAAATTTGCAAAGATGTAAACTTTGTAGTCTCTCTCTCTATTACGTGAGATCATCATCATCATCATCATTATCATCATCACTGATCTTGGGGTGCGAGCGGGTTGCGCATGTCGCTTGAGCGCAGCGAGTGATGCATAACACGCAAAATCTTATCGCGGGAGCACAGTGTACGTGCTCATTAGTAATAAGAATATCATGTGTCACATTCTTTTTCTTGCGCATCTAATTGTCAAATGCATACGTTTGCAGAATATTAGAGTTTGCAGCTGTGACTAAAAAAAAATCACGCTGCGAAATGCGCAGGGCGGCGCGGACAGCGCGGACGGCGCGGAAACCGCCGCAAAATCCACCGCGGAAACCACCGCGAAAACCGCCGCAGATCGGTAAAATGATCTATCGAAAGCAAATAGAAAAATTATATAATATCGGTAATTACCGATCATCGATATTATGTAAATGTGACAGTAAAAATTATGTAAAAATATATATATGTTGGTAAAAAAATTAAATGTTGGTATATAATATCGGTAATAAATTACCGATCATCGGTATTATTGGTATTGTGTAATTATATGTTGGTAAAAATTATGCTGGTAAAAATTATGTAATTAAATATTATATAATATCGGTAAAATTACCGACCGTCGGTAACATCGGTATGCTCCCAGTTACCGACCGCTGATAACCCCCTCTTCCGCGGTGACGTCATACCCCCCCGCGGTGACACAATCCCCCTGACGTGATATCCCCCGTGACGTCATACCCCCCCCCCGCGGTGACGCAATCCTCCCTGACGTCATACCCCCCTCCCCGGTGACGTCATACCCCCCCGCTCGCGGTACCCCCCTCGGAGGACCATGGATTAGTACCCCTATAGTATACCTACTCCAGTTCCATGTTTATCGACGTAGAAGGCGACCCAGTGCTGTCCTGAACGGTCATGATTGTCGCTATTAGCGACTATCGCCGTCGACCTCGTCCACACCTTCGGTACTCGGTCGGCTGGGTAGACTCCTGAGTGTCTAACATCGAGTTGTTGAATCGCTTGTAGAATTTCGAGCGAATTCATTTTGGCAGGATAGTGGCGTATGTAAATGATTTATCTTGGGTATGATCACTGTTATTTCGTCGTTCGTTCTATCTTCTGGTGTTTTCGCTCCTTCGACGGTTCTCTTTGCGGCTTCCTCCGACGAAGGCTTTGTTGTTGTTTGGGGTAGACTGAAATTATAGCAAAAATCTGCGCTTTGGTCAGACGACTCCTCGCTCACTTCACTGATGCTGGTGAGCCTGTCCATCCCCTCCTCCTCCTCCTCCACTTCCTCCTTCACAACCTGCTCCCACTTCTTCAGCTCTCCGTTTTTCTCCCCGTACCGCTTTCGCGCGTTTAACCACTCTTTTAATTTAGCCGCGTTGTTTAAGGCGCAATGAAAATCAGAGCCCCACACTGTCACATGATAGCTGTGATGTATACACCTTATTTTGCGCTCGCTCGATGGCAAACATTTGAAGGAGGGAGAGATTTCCTCGAGATTATATACCTCTCTCCCTAGTAAATTACGCAAATAATCCGTTTTCTCTCCGCCCCTGCTGTAAATACGTCGGGCGTTTCTGGATATTTCGCGTAAGTGCTGGAACAAATATTCCGAATCGGTTTCTCCGTCCCACCACTCGATCCCGTGATAATTTTTTGTGAGCCAGTAATTTTGCCGTCTTGTCTTCTCCTTTAATGTGCCAAACGGATATTGCGGTCGTAAAATCCAGTGCCCTGTGTATGCTGCGTGAACTGCGACAACGGCGACTACTTTAGCCGTAAAGTTATCGTCGTTATCCCGAAAAGCCTGCACGTCGATGACTAATTTCATATTCACCTATTTTCAGCGTTCGCCGAGATTGTTCACTTCGCACAAGTGGCCGCGTTAAGGTCTCGAAGAGAAGTGTCTAATCTAGCCCCGGATAGAGCTATTTTTTCAAAGAATTGCAGACACATGACAAGAAGATGGCGGGGGGAAGCGGTGTGGGGGTTTGTTTCCTAGCCGGCATAATCTACAATGACTTGACGAGATGAATCAATTTCTAATACACTGTCAAATTTCGAGTAGACGATACAATTAATCGTCGCTACTGTCAAACCGTACTTCCAGTCGTAAAGAGCCGTGTTTCACAAGATTTCCATGCCCCGCGCAATTGGCGGACAGATCGGGGGTAAGATCGAAAGCGAAAAGAGTAAACCCGTTTAAGTATTCTTCTCTAGTTATTCCATTACCCTTGTTCAAAAAGTGAATACCGGTCCCCGAAAATAGCGTTTGATAAGCCTCGACGTAGAGCTGTACCGCGGGAGAAAAGTCGGGCTGTAACGGTCGACTAGGAATTTGTTTACCGTCGACATACATAGAGAAGAAATTTTTGCCGAAATTGCCGAAATTAAATGGATTTAATTTTCTATCCCCGTTAAATGCTTTATTATCGACAAAGCCGACTATTATTCGCTTTGGTAATTGTCCAAGTATGACGTTATCCAGCGATTCGCTCACAAGTCCGCGGTGAATCGTGAAAGATTTAACTTCAACTCTTGTGAGAAGGTACTTGGCGGTGTGTTTGCTTAGCATTCTCGCGTGCGCGAGCAATATTCCGGGATTTATTTTAACCCTTCTTACGAGTAAACTAGCTTCTAGAATATGTATTTTCGATGCGCTATTAGCTTCCATGAGACAGAAGGCATCTTTCGAACGAACGAGCCGTAGCCGCACTTCCACTCCGTTCAGTAAGAATTTATCTTGATTGAACACGTCGCAATGAAGATGTCCTATGAGATCTACCACTTGCTCGTCTCGTACGAACATGGTACGCTATTCTAGCCCGATATTTTGTAGCCCCGTCTCCGCCCCCGGTAAAGCGTCCATATGCTGCGTGGTATCTTCGTACCACAGGGCCGAAGTCAGATGCGATCTTTTTGCCGGAGTAGCGTAATTTAATAGCGCCTTGATGTACACGCGAAAGGCGTAAGCGTTGTTCGGGGGCGATACGAGTTTTTGATTGAAATATACGTCGATTTGGTTGAACAACGAATGTAGAAAATGGTTTACGGGGCCTACTTTGACGTCGGCTCTTTGAACTCCTGCCAATGGGTTCTTTTCTATTCGCACGCGAAGCGACAGCATAGTGTGCGTGAGGTCTATGTATTCTTCTCCATGTCCGGGTACGAGGAATTCTATGGGAGCGTCGTCCGCGAGAGAGGACACGGGTTTGTAATAAATCCATTGCGAACTCTCGATGCTGGTTTGGGTGAGCGGTAAAGACAAGAGATTCAGCTCGCTCTTCAAGCATTCGCTGGAATGTGTGTGAAGAAAAGACATGCTTAGTTTTCGTCTCGTCGAGAGCGTTTGTTTCGACGATTAAGAGAAAATGTCGGATACGGTATGTTTCTTGTTAACAGTACGGCATTTTGCGGTTCCGCCAACGCGTCTTTCCGCTATACGAGTCTTCTTCTTCTTCTTCTTCGATGATTTCTTTACCCCCGTATTTCCCCGTTTCGTCTTAGTTTTCGACGATTTCGAAGAACTCCTCTTGGCGCATTAATTACGTTTACGCGAGGCAGATTTAGCGATGTAACCGCCGAGTCTGTCGAAAGGAAACTGGAGCTTCTTAATCCTCGTCGCCGAGTTATATCCGGATCCCTCCATCAGTTTACTGATTTCTTCTCTGGCCCTCCTCTTAAGATTCACTCCCGATTCTTTAAGTCGGGTTTTGACCGCAATTTTCAACGGAGTGTTATTTTCCACGCCCTCGATTAAATAAGGTGTAGTAAAAAGAAATCCATTATTTTCCCAATAAATGGCTTTAGTAATGTGTATCTCGCGTTGTATAAGTGCGATCGGTTTACGCTAGATGGCGTTAGAAAAATAAGATTTTGTACTAAAAAAACTTCTCAGACAGTTTTGTGATTGTTTGACTCAGTATTGTTTGAGCGCGCGTCAAAGATAGACACCAGCAAAGAGAAAATACGCCATATTTTACAGTTTTTCTTCGATAAAGGCGAAAACGCAAGACAGGCGGCTGAAAATGTGAATAGTGTTTATGGTCCTGATACTGTAACAGCCAATCACGCGTAATTTTGGTTTCGTCGATTCCGTTCCGGTAATTTTGATGTCAAAAATGCACCACGCTCTGGAAGGCCAATTGTCGAAAATGTCGATAAAATAATGGAAATCGTCGAGTCCGACCGTCATGTAAGCACTATTTCGATTGCCCAGGAGCTAAACATTGCACAAAAAACCGTTTGTAACCACTTGAATAAGGCTGGATACAAAAAGAAACTCGATGTATGGGTGCCACACGAGTTAACTTAAAAAAAACCTCATGGACCGAATTTCTATCTGCGAATCGCTGCTGAATCGCAACAAAATCGACCCATTTCTGCAGCGGATGGTGAATGGTGTTGAAAAGTGGGCCACTTACGACAACGTCAAGCGAAAACGGTCGTGGTCGAAACGCGGTGAGCCGGTGCAAACGATGGCCAAGCCAGGATTGACGGTCAGGAAAGCTTTGCTGTGTGTTTGGTGGAATTGGCAGGGAATCATCCACTATGAGCTGCTTCCCTACGGCCAAACTCTTAATTCGGACCTGTACTGTCAACAATTGGACCGTCTGAAGGAATCAATCGCCCAGAAGCGGACAGCTTTGGCGAATAGACGAGGAATTGTGTTCCATCAGGACAACACCAGGTTACACCCATCGATAGTGACTCGCCAGAAGCTCCGGGAGCTTGGTTGGGAGGTTTTTATGCATCCATCTTATAGTCCGGACCTGGCACCAAGTGATTACCACCTGTTCCTGTTGCGACGCTACTCGCGAGCGTAACTTCGCGAGCGACGGCAGACAGTTGCCTGTTCGCCGCGTCGACAAATTGCCGTCGGCTCCAGAACACGCCGCTAAGATGCACGCGAGAGTTGGGAGCCAGATGCAGAAAGGCCTCACCACCTCGATAAACGCGAGAGTCGATAATTATCGCGAAAATCGCGCGTCCCGAAACCGTCGGGACCGGTAGCTCCTAGGAGGTTAAAGTCGGAGACGGGATGGGTTAGGAGAAGGCGAAATCAACTTGACTTGATTCTAATACTGAGAATTACGTTCATTAGGGGACTCTCGCCCGTCCCGATATTCAATCCGATATGAAGTCGTAACGGTAACGCTCCTTGGGATACAGTAGTGTGCGCGAAACGCCACGCGAAGCCCGAGGACGATTTCCTCGGGCGAGCCTTTTCTTAATCGCGCGACCACTCCGCGGACGAGACACGATACTCTACTAGTCGATACGCAACACAAATAAATTTTGAGCAGATGGTCAGTCTTACAATATTCGGCGACGGCCCTTGCGTCGGCGGCGACGTCGGCGACGACGGCGGCGGTGATGGCAGCGGCGGCGGCTCTCTCTCTCTTTGCTCTCTCTCTCTCTCTCTCTCTCTCTCTCTCTCTCTCTCT
>NW_022639622.1:9424-10105 GCF_010583005.1 Odontomachus brunneus | reverse complement strand
CTCGCTCTCTCGCTCTCGTCCTCACTCCCGATCTCTCTCTCTCTCTCTCTCTCTCTCTCTCTCTCTCACTTGCGCTCTCTCACTCGGTATGGTCCGCGTGCCGGAAAAGTGTGCTCGCGGCGGTAGTCGCGGTAAGGCTCCCAGCTGATCGGCTCTGGGAGGATCACGTATCCTCGCTGATCCTCCCCCGTCGCTGCCTCTCTCGTCCTGCGGTGGTCGGTAGTCGAGAATCGGCAGATTTCGGTACTCTTGTCTCGAAACACCTTCCATCTCGAGACACTGTTGTCATCGGGAGTTCGTCTGTTGCCTCTCTCGGCTCTCCCGTTTTTTTCGGCCGGGTTTCTCACGACGGCTGCTTCGCTAAAAGTAAACACAGCTGATCCGTCTAAGCGCGATACTGTGTTATAACTACGATAGCTTCTCAGCGATAGAATATTCGCTATTGCTGAGCGCACGATAATCCGTGATAATATATTTTAATTACAAAAGTACGAGAGTGCGATTCACCTGATTAAGGGCTTCGCTAGTTGTCGTCCGCTGCGTCCTCGCTCCTCGATGTCCTCCGCTCCTCGTCCTGGTGGCCGGCAAGTGACGCCGAGGGGCACAAAATTCGGGACGCGCTGACCTTCGCATCTGCTCCGCTCGCAAAAATCGCTTCTTCGCTTTGTTCTAAGATCTTCA
>NW_022639622.1:8993-9222 GCF_010583005.1 Odontomachus brunneus | reverse complement strand
AGAAGCTTGTGAAAATCAACTGTCCCAGTTTTTTGCCAATAGGGACAAGAGTTTCTATGAGAGAGGCATAATGGAATTACCTTCAAAATGGCAACAACTTATCGAACAAAACGATGCATATTTGACCTAAATCGGATTATTCTAACTATGCTAAATAAAGCCTTCAATTTTATGCAAAAATAATGGAAGTAGATGTATGAGGGGGGTTCTAACCCAGGTCCTCTGAGGG
>NW_022639622.1:8115-8983 GCF_010583005.1 Odontomachus brunneus | reverse complement strand
CGAAAAACATTCTCGCTAATTCGGTACGGGATTCTTGAGACGGGCGCCTCGACGGCTGCCACGTCACACTGTCTATGGCGAATGATTTTACTGGTGAAAAGTTCGCCTCAAGAGAAGCTTGTGAAAATCAACTGTCCCAGTTTTTTGCCAATAGGGACAAGAGTTTCTATGAGAGAGGCATAATGGAATTACCTTCAAAATGGCAACAACTTATCGAACAAAACGATGCATATTTGACCTAAATCGGATTATTCTAACTATGCTAAATAAAGCCTTCAATTTTATGCAAAAATAATGGAAGTAGATGTATGAGGGGGGTTCTAACCCAGGTCCTCTGAGGGGGGGGGGGGCGGGGCGAGGGGAACTTCTGGCGCGGGGGCTGACGTCACGCGGGAGAGGGGACTTACCGACATTTCTTTTTTACCGACATATTACCGGTATTTTTACCAACATATTTATTTTTTACCAACGTATATATATTTTTACCAACATATTTATATTTACCAACATATTTTTTTACCGACATATTATTACCGACATAATTGGTAATTTTTATTGACCCTGCGATCTGTTTTTACCGACATATCTTTCCACATATTTTTTTAACATAATATCGATATAATTGACCATTTCATCAATCCTCCCCTTTCGACGTGTTTGCGGCCTCCCCCCCCTTCCTATTGGCAGCGGTTCGCGAGCGGGCCGCGCCACCCACTCGCCTTTCTCCCCCTTTCCGGCGCGCCTAGAATATTCTCGAATATTCCAGAAAGATCTTTTGAGGAGAACATTCGGTCTCGAAAAGAATTTTATCTAATGCATAGAGATACTTTGATGGGTAGAGACATCCTTTTAGTTTTTATCTTCAACA
>NW_022639622.1:3552-6242 GCF_010583005.1 Odontomachus brunneus | reverse complement strand
ACGTTTCTGTTACGATCAATCTCTGTACCATCCAGTTCGTAACGAATCTCATCAAACATAAATGCAACGCAATTACGTCCCAATGTTACAGTCGCACCATCGGCTTTCGCTTGTTTCGTTATCTTCCCCTCGACATAGAGATAACTCTCACACGGTAACGTGTACAAGTCTTGCTGTTGTATAGGTATTCGTATCTCATCGCTGTGTCCAAACGTTGTGTTAGCGTATGGATTGTACGTGTGTGTTTCGATTTTGACGATGCGATCGTCAAAGACCGGACTACCTCCAATGTTCAAAATGTCAATCATCTTTTTTCAATTGTTTCGTACGATGTATCCTAGAGATTTAAGAAATTCAATATTCGTCGCGCTGAGTTTTTGTTTTATACAACTACGAGTATTGTTTGGAGCCGTCTTCGGTGCGATGAAATGTTCTCTCGGGGAGTGTGTCACTTGATCTGTTTCATTCAGTACGAGCATCTCAAGCGCTTTCCAAAAAAATATAGAATTCGTGTTAACGTTGTAGTCGCCGTCGCACGTGCAGTCTGATGGTAATCTCTTCTTCTCGAAAATCGAGCAATCGCCCTTCTTGATCGACGATACGCACCGTTAAATCTGTAATGCTTCGTGCGATGATTGGAAGATAAATGACATGTGCCGGCGTTTCCGATATCTTATATCCTGGTGACACGTTAGGTGAGAATTCATGTATCGTATGTACACGGGTACCGTTGCTGTATGCACCACTGACGACGCTGCATTCTACACAAATAATATTCACGTTCATAATCTTAATCGGTGCATCCGATTCATACCATTGTTGCGGTGCTAATATACGATTCGATGAGAATCCCAAGAGCGAACCAATATTGTTCGGCTTACTAAAATTTATTCTGTAAGCACATTTTATTTCGCTCTTCATTGTATTATGATTGGCACGAATTATTATAGGATATTCACCCTTGTCATCTCTATATAGATTATTTTTGGTACGTACTGTTGCTTGGGAAATTACACGTCTTAAATACTCGTTTATGGCATGCAATTCGTACGATCCTTCAGGAATTGAAATTTCCCTGTCATCGTCACCAAAGTAAAATTTATTGTTCGATGCGTTCACATTCGGTATCGTATGATAAGATTCAAAGGTGGTCAAGCCAAGTTCATAATCATCATCGCTCAAATCTATGGCAGGAAAGTAGCTCGCCGTAAGGGTGCTACTATTGCCCGACAGCGTAAGTGTCAGTGACATACTCGGAGAACTGTCAAACGAATACAGAGTTCTCGCAACGAAACATCAGGAATTTAAATAGGTTTTATCGACAGTTTGCAGAAAATGTAAACACAGTTGTCCGCAAGTGCTTTCTTCGTAAAGTTGATAGGGTGCGCGATTGTACTCAATTTTCACTACATCTCTTTCGAGATATCGAATCAATTCTTTGGGCGGTCTAAGATTACCAAAACTATCGAAATATATCGCGCGTTCTCCTCTCTTTGCGTACGCCACCCAATGAGTACCAGATCTGTGAGCTTTTAACAAGGAATCACTGTGAGTGTTGATATAAAATATTTATTATAAAATATATATCGATGAGCGAACAGAACAGAGAAAAAGAAGATACATCGACAGACGGAGTTAAGAGCTCTGTATGCGCGCACAGCAGTAGAGACAAGACGTCTGCGCGTTCTCAGCGCCACCATACAACGATCTAGGGAAGTGTGAGAAGCGCTAAATTCAACAGTCCCTCTCGCAATCAACTTCTCCTAGTATCTAATAAAATAAAATAAGGAACTAGAAAACAAAACAAAGTCAAAAGGATATAGATGGAGTTCCTTGTAATTACTCCATTCCTATCAAGTGAACAAATTTCACAAAGTTTGGTCCATATAGTCCCTTTGTTAGTCCGTCTGCAGCTTGTTTTCCAGTTGGAATATACTCGATGTTGATGTGTCCCTCTTGCTGATGCTTTCGAATTACATGATGACGAACATCAATGTGTTTTGTGCGTCCATTTATTTCAGGATTCTTCACAATTTTAATTGCTCCTTGATTGTCGCAAAGCATCGTTGAAGGTTCCTCTACTTCTATATTTAAATCTTCCAGTAGTTGACGCATCCAGAGTACATCCTTGTCTAACTCGGCAGCTGCGACATATTCAGCTTCGCATGTTGATTGGGCTTGAATCTTTTGTAATCTTGATGCCCATATAACAGCACCTCCAGCAATTAGACAGACATGTCCACTCGTGCTGTATCTTTCATCTAAATCACCGGCATAATCGGCGTCGGTGTAGTTGAGTTTCTTGTCATCGTCACGTTTGTAGATGATTCCGCGCGAGATGGTCCCTTTTAGATAACGAAATATTGTCTTCACTGCAGTTACGTGCACTGCAGTTGGTTTCTCCATAAAACGTGCCAATTTGCAAACATAGAAAGCGATATCCGGTCGAGTACTTGTTGCAGCATACATCAAACTTCCTATTGCTTCGCGATATGGAAAATTCGCAACTTCATCTTCTTCAGTCGCAGCCCGCAACTTGATTGAAGGATCACCAGGTGTTTTTACTGCACGACACTCGCTCATTCCGAATCTTTTGAGCATCTGAGTAATATATGCTGTTTGATGAATTTTGAGTGTACCTTTTAATTCATCTATGTCTACTTGCATTCCAACAAAGCATGATAATTCTT
>NW_022639622.1:259-2311 GCF_010583005.1 Odontomachus brunneus | reverse complement strand
TACGTGTGTGTTTCGATTTTGACGATGCGATCGTCAAAGACCGGACTACTTCCAATGTTCAAAATGTCAATCATCTTTTTTCAATTGTTTTGTACGATGTATCCTAGAGATTTAAGAAATTCAATATTCGCCGCGCTGAGTTTTTATTTTATACAACCACGAGTATTGTTTGGAGCCGTCTTCGGTGCGATGAAATGTACTCTCGGGTGTGTCACTTGATCCGTTTCATTCAGTACGAACATATCACGCGCTTCCCAAAAAATATAGAATTCGTGTTAACGTTGTAGTCGCGGTCGCACGTGCAGTCTGATGATAATCTCTTCTTCTCGAAAATCGAGCAATCGCCCTTCTTGATCGACGATACGCAGCGTTAAATCTGTAATGCTTCGTGCGATGATTGGAAAATAAATGACATGTGCCGGCGTTTCAAATATCTTATATCCTGGTGACACGTTAGGTGAGAATTCATGTATCGTATGTACACGGGTACCGTTGCTGTATGCACCACTGACGACGCTGCATTCTACACGAATAATATTCACGTTCATAATCTTAGTCGGTGCATCCGATTCGTACCATTGTTGCGGTGCTAATATACGATTCGATGAGAATCCCAAGAGCGAACCAATATTGTTCGGCTTACTAAAATTTATTCTGTAAGCACATTTTATTTCGCTCTTCATTGTATTATGATTGGTACGAATTATTATAGGATATTCACCCTTGTCATCTCTATATAGATTATCTTTGGTACGTACTGTTGCTTGAGAAATTACACGTTTTAAATACTCGTTTATGGCATGCAATTCGTACGATCCTTCAGGAATTGAAATTTTTCTGTCATCGTCATCAAAGTAAAATTTATTGTTCGATGCGTTTACATTCGGTATCGTATGATAAGATTCAAAGGTGGTCAAGCCAAATTTATAATCATCATCGCTCAAATCTATGGCAGGAAAGTAGCTCGCCGTAAGGGTGCTACTATTGCCCGACAGCGTAAGTGTCAGTGACATACTCGGGGAACTGTCAAACGAATACAGAGTTCTCGCAACGAAACATCAGGAACTTAAATAGGTTTGTCGACAGTTTGCAGAAAATGTAAACACAGTTGTCCGCAAGTGCTTTCTTTGTAACGTTGGTAAGGTGTGCGATTGTACTCAATTTTCACTACATCTCTTTCGAGATATCGAATCAATTCTTTAGGCGGTCTAAGATTACCAAAACTATCGAAATATATCGCGCGTTCTCCTCTCTTTGTGTACGCCACCCAATGAGTACCAGATCCTTCAGCGTCGTCCAAATTTATGATACCGCTTTCGTTTATACGCGGTAACATCGGGAATGCGTTACGCATAAAGACATTTCGGAAAAATGGGATACGCAAGCACTTCGTCAAGTAGTCCAATTGAACGTTAGTGGTTGCACTGGTAGGCATTTTTATCGTTTCATCGATTTTTTTTTTTCTTTGAGACGCCTTTTCCACGTTTGTATGGTGCAAGATAGACTCCTCGACCTTTCATGACGCGGTCTTCCATGGCACGATAATGACGTTTTAACTCTTCCAGTTGACGTTGAGCAGCCTTGTTGTCATTCACAACCTTTGCAACCCCCGCTGCTCCTCCAACCAACGAACCGACTACTCCTAATAACGGTAGAACTGGTAAAACACCACCACGTTTCGCTACCGGAATTATTCGTTTCGTCTTTTTTCTCTTCGTTTTTAAACCCATGCCGAGTTTTGTCTTTGCTTTCATAGCCGCCCAGACTGCTGTAGCTGCAGCTCTCTCACCGAGAGTCGAATCTTTCGAAGTTATGCGTTCCTGAGCTTTCACAGCGAGAATCTTATCCGCCGCGTGTCTATCGGTAAGGTTATTACTCCGAGAATATGCAATGTCGTGCTCGCGACACGCCTCGTCCAATGAATTAATGGCTCGATCACCTCTAGCCAATCGTTTTGCCAAGCGAGTTCCAGGACCGCAAAAATTATATCCGGGGATGTGCAACTCGACAGGAAGTGCGTTTATCGCACGATTTAATAGGCCTCTACCAATT
>NW_022639622.1:0-155 GCF_010583005.1 Odontomachus brunneus | reverse complement strand
AATGTGCGTTCGTTCCCACGGACGATTATAATGTTCCAGACACCGGCGATACTGCTGAATCTCTGAGTCAGCCTTTATATACTCGGGGAGTCTGTCCCACAAAACATCAATGTGCGTCGGAAACCCACGCAATAGGACAACCTTCGGTATGTATT
>NW_022639621.1:762897-762975 GCF_010583005.1 Odontomachus brunneus | reverse complement strand
ATAGTTAATTTAAATAGTTTTTTTGATTAAGTGCGCTGCGCACCTTTTTTTGAAAGACATTTTTTTGTATTTAATGAC
>NW_022639621.1:734264-760151 GCF_010583005.1 Odontomachus brunneus | reverse complement strand
GTAGTACTGCAATAGTTCCGAAGCTTCACATAGGTTTTAGCGAGAGTTCCGGCTTCTAAGTATTTTTAAGTAAGAGGCCGGAACTCTCGCTTAAACTTACGTGAAGCTTCGGAACTATTGCAGTACTACCGGAAAACGTCAAAAAGTCGGCTAGAACTGCCAGCACCCCATAGTTTACTCTTGTAATGCGGTTCTTGTACTCAAGTTTAAAAATTGTTTAAAAATAGTTAGAGGCCGGAACTCTTGCTAAAACATATCAGGAACTATAGAGCACTTCGAGAACTGTAAAATAAAATTATCAAAATAATTTTTTTTTAATGTTGCGGTGCCGTGGTAAGTTGGCACCTTATATTTTAAAAAATTCATTTTTTTTATTAATTCGACGGAACTATTGCTATAAGCTATCAGGAACTATAGAACTATTGTGGGTGCAAATGGAACTCATGTCAAAACTTGCGGTGCTAAAAAAATGAGGTGCCAACTTCACGCACGCTCTTAACTCGCGGCTTTCACGGTGAATCGACAACGATATGATTCTTAATATTTGGATATTGTGAGATGTATATGCACTTCTTGTTGTTAACGCGTCACATTGCTGGAAATTGTGAAATAAACAAAATTACCTATAAAACGGCGGAAGTATTTTCGTTTTCTTTTTCGAGACGCGTTCTCAGACGCATCGCGCGGACACATCGTTGGCAATAAATACCCAGAGCCAACATAATTCTTCAGAGGGGGACACCATGCGTCATGCTAGATTGGTATCGGAGACACGTTATCGCTCGGCGCGGCTTTACGGTAAAACCATATAGTTTACGCGTGTATTCTAAGAGAAGCCCGCCGACTTCTCTGCCGCTCTCTGGCGGTACTTAAAAATATATCCACCGGATGAAATATATTTTACGCGTTAGCCACAAGTCTGAAGAAAATTCGACAAAGAGGTAACTTCTACAAAGACACGAGACGACATCAAATGATTTTCTGAAACAACCTGCTTCAAGAAAGTTACTGCGCCGATGTCTGTTGAATAAACATATGTATGTATATATTCACACAAATGTGAACATACATATGTGACAATTTACGAAGAGACATCCAGGAATGTTCCTCGCAAATTTAAAGACTCTTAGTCACATTGTAAGATCAGCCAGGACCAATTAACAAAGAGATAATAAATTTTATTAGCGTTGAAAAATTCGGCAAAATTTTGATATTTTCAAGGAATGAGAAAAAACAGAAATTGCAAGATCAAAGATAGCAATTGTGTAAAATCTAGTCCACAATAGGTATAGTAAGTCTTTAACCTGTAAGATCTGCAATTTCTGGCAAAAAACGTTTCCCGGACTGTCTTAATAGTTGAAATCTGCCCAATTCGCTTGAAGTTTAGGGACTACGACTTCAGGCAGCAATAAGAAACACTTTTGGCAAAAAGTATCATTAGTTTTGGACTTGAAGCAAACGGCTATAGCCTGAGTGAAAATTTTGATCCTACTTTACCTACCTGAGTCAAAATTTTGATCTTACCTCAATATTTAATTTTGATACTTCAGAGTCATCAACTATTATAGAGTCATCAAGTACTATATCAACCTCTTTTGATTTTATTTAACCTACTAGAGCTAGAAGACGAGAAGTTTTCTTTAGAACCTACAAATGGCATTTTGTGCCTTTTGTACCACTTAGAAACACTAAGTAGAATTTTACAGTTTCCATGTATGTTACACACACATATATTGATCCTTCGGAACATACAAATATCAGAAAGTTCAAGGGTCCAAAATTGGGCTAAAGTTTCGATTCAGGTTATCAAACCTATTATGGAGATTAGATGCTAATAATCTATCCTTAAACCTCTTATACTAATGTCTCGACGCAAAAGCCAATCAAAAGATTAAAGTCAGGGTCAAACGTAAAGAGATCACAAAATTACCGAATCAATTATTCGTAAGAACTCGCCATTGTCAACACGCGCTTCCATTCTTCCAATTTGCATTCGTAGAAAGACACAAAGATCCTCTCCGCGATCCTCGAAGCGGCCGAGACATTTCGAGCATTCCCTCGCTCAAGCCGCAAAGAGTTAATGAGCACGCG
Organism: Odontomachus brunneus; assembly: GCF_010583005.1. Taxonomy (NCBI): domain Eukaryota; kingdom Metazoa; phylum Arthropoda; class Insecta; order Hymenoptera; family Formicidae; genus Odontomachus; species Odontomachus brunneus. The sequence continues at coordinate 758,060 of NW_022639621.1, read as the reverse complement.
ACCCGTTCTCACGTGAAGCGTTAAGAGGATAACCCGAGGCGGCCGCGCGGCCGGAATTAATCGCGGTTTTCGGCAAATCGAGGGCTTCGGGCGGTAGCCGAGTGTGTTCCGCCGCGTCGCGGAATTTCTGAATGCCGTATCCCGGCCAAATCGACGAGGTGGCGGACGGCGGCCGCATGCTTCCCTCGCGAGAGAGCGAGGTAACCCTCGTCCTGCGGGCGCATTTTTCCAAGACGCACGGAGCCGCGGCCACAAGAGCCGACGTCAGTTCCGCCGATAGAGAGATTCCATTGGGGCGGCCCTCCGCGCTCGGGCCGCTGCCAGTTGCAATATCGACGAGCGACGATCTACCCAATTAGTAACCATCGCGAGTACCCATTAGCCCGTACGAACTATCGGCCGATCTGCTGCCGGCTCCGGGCTCTCGTTTCGCTGTCGCCGTTACGACGTTCGTCACCGGGAGAGCGCGCGCTATGTTATCGCGTTATCGTTACTAGGCCGTTGCGAGGGAAACAGCCGATTTTTCGCACTTTCAACAGCGGAAATATACATGCTCCTCTATGAACGCAGCGGTCTAATATCGTCGCGCGATACGACTTGTTCTATTTAACGAATTTCACCCTATTTAGATCCGCCAAGTTAGATTACGCGTCAGTGATGTGAATTAGAATCAAACGGTACCATTGAGACGGCACAAATGCAATTTTGATCGAGTTAACGGAATTCTCGATATATTTTCATTGGTGCTTTTACAGACGCGCTGGGATCTATTTCAGATATTCTATTTTTTATTTACGACGGAATTTATGAAATTCTAATCTTATCTGTATCTATCTTATCTTGTCACTTGATATACGAAAACATTTAAAGATTTAAAGGTGTATATGTATCTGTGTAGATGCATACATAATGTATATTGTGTATACAAAAGGCACTTCTCCGATTCCTAAGATCCTCTCTTAGTTATCGAATAATTTGTCCCCATTAAACAAATATTGATCGAATGGAGACACATTCAACAGCCATTATCTATGCTTCTTAACCAATATCCCGGCAATAAAACAATATCAACATTTTTGTTTGTATTACATGCGACACCATTTATTGAAAATCGATTCGAGTTTCCTGATTGGCCTAAGATTGTTCAAACTGTATTACAGTATGCGCTACACTATTTTCTATAACAAATTCAGTATACTGAATTTTTAGAAGATATCGATGTATATATAAATATTTTTAGTATGATATCGACGTTGATTCGACTTAGATTCGACTTAGATGAAAATTTTACCACTTTGCCTTGTACAAAAGTCAATTAAGAAATAAATTAATTTTAATTAAAATGTTTTGATTAATTGATATTTTTTTCAATTTTACTATGTTTCTAGTACACTGAAAGAAAAAACATCTAAAAAATAAAAGATATTTATTCGATAAGTACTAATAACATATTTACTTGTGCTATTGTACATATTTTTACATTAGGGAAAAGTTTCTTTCAAATGCAAAAATTTCCTAAAAATGTATTTCATGAAAACAAATATTTATTCTATTTAAATAAAGGAATTTAGATTTAAGTAAATATGTTATTATCCAAAGAAAATGAACATTTTTTATTTTTCAGATATTTCTTTTTTTAGTATAGTGCAGGAACAGATTGTCAATAAGGTCTTTTTATCTTGCTAAAGGACATAGTAAATTTCGCTGAACACACAGCAAATTTTGTAATAGCACATTTCAGCTGCTGAAATATAAGCAATACGAATAAAATGAAAAGATAGAATCAATTGTCATTGCAGAGAATGTTGGTCTAATCTCGATTACAAAATCCTACAGTAATATTTACCATAAAATTCTCTCCGTGCGAGGAATTTTCACTCTGTCAATACCAACACTCCAGTCGCCCCAATTTCTCGGTTTTACGTGGACTCTACGAACCCTTTCAGTAATCGCTGTGTACGCAGCTTAATTCCCGGTCAGCGCGGCAGAGAAGCGCTTTCCAGCGTAGGTTCCTTTCGCCGGTACATCCGTTGGCCTCTTGCCTCACCAGATTGTTGGCCGTGATTGCAATTAGTAACCCGGCGGGGGCCTTCTGTACCTTGGAAAGCCTCCAACCGACCCCCGGTCCCTCTTCGGGCGACTAATACTGCTACGAGGCGGCGTTCTTTCCGGCCCTGACCGCCCCCGAGCACGTCAACCGGCTACGCGCGAGCACGAGAAGTCGAAGGAGTCGACGAGGATGACCGTAATGGACATTTGTTAAGGGGAGAAACAACCGATCGGTCGGGACCTCGCCGAGGGACATCGAGATACCGAATCTATTTCACGTAATTACCCGAGGAGACGCCGGCCGCCAGCTCGCGATGCAACGTCGCTCACGCAACCTCCTGGTCCCCTTCTCGCATTCCTGAATCGATAATCGTAATGTCGTGCGCGAAGAGAGCGCAACTCGGGTTACCCGTTCGCGCGATGCTTCACGAAATTTGACGGCATTATGCCCGTTATCAATATTGTCCGGAGATAATAATTGCAGGAGTAAAATCATTAGTGAATACTCTCGCCTAGTTTCTTAAGGACGATGAGCAAAATGGGACGATAAAAAATATAACGTCAAATTACATGTATAACTTGCATTATGCTTTTCAGACCAAAATCGATCCATTTTACTTATCGTCCTTTCTTCAAGCTCTTCACCCAAAAAGTAGAGTGACAGCCAAGTCGAATGATTTTTCACTCATATAAAATGAATTCTTCCACTCTGACGGGTTGGCTGAATGTTTTCATTCAAGATTGAAGAAGAAATCTCTAACACGCCAGAATGATCTTACTTTAACTGATTAAAACACACAATAAATTTAATTGATTAAAACACTCACTCATAAATTTCAAATTACGGCAGGATTAGTTCGAATGGAGATTTCACTCCAAGAAATTCAGTAACTAACTAGGCTAACTTGAAAGATAGACAGACGTGCTGCCTAGAATGACGATAATCGACTCACCGCGTTAATGGCAATCAGCCACGCGATTCAAAGAGCCGATAAGATTCCTATCATAAAGTAAGGATTTACCAATCCGTCTCGATACACCGCGCCTGGGCACTTTCTTCGCAAAATTGTAAGCTGCACCGAAACTAATGAACCGCGGTGCATAATCACTCGCGAGTACACAGGCGTCACCGGCAGCAGTTTGCGAAGGCTCGCGAAGAGGAGGCGAAGAGCAGACGAAGAGGAGGCGAAGAGGAAACGAAGAGGAGGCTCGAGAAAAGCCTCGACGGCGCGTCACGGTCGCCGAGGAGCGCGACGCAAGATCGCGATATCGTATTGCCCGCGGATCAATTAAAAAGCGCAATAGGCAGATCTTCGCGTTGCGGCGGCACGGATGCGTGAGCAGGTAGATAATAAATAGCCGGGATACCGCGAGTCGAAATTGCGAAGGAAGATCTAGAATGGAGATCGACGAAGCGCTCGCTCGGGCTTGACTAGCGCGAGAAATCGATTCGCCCTCGACACACACACGCTTCCGATGGATCATCGCGTGCCGCCCGATGAAATATCGGAACGGCCTTTTATGTACCTGTGGTAGTTCAAGAATGTATTCACCAGGTATGTATTCCCGGGACGCCTCCAATAGGCGTGTTTTCAGTGGCATATCAAGCTACTCGAGTAAGCTTCTTGGTAAGCTATCTAATAGTTATCATATATTTAATTCTAATTTAAAAAATATTTAAGTCTAATTTTAAAAAAAAACGAAGACAGACATGATTTAACTGTTAGGTAGCTTATTAAGAAGTTGGAACAATCGACTCTAAAAATTATATATAGTCCTACTTTCGACTTGAACTTTCCAACATTTGTACATTTTGAAGGATCAGTGTAATACGGGAGACCGAGGCTAGATGCTCTATATTTTAGAAGTAACAACTTGTTAGGTAACTAATCATTGTGACTGACTGTATAAACATTAAACTTGCAAGTTCCGGTTGAGCAAAAATCTCTTATTAGCTTGGACAAGATTCCGCCAACTTCAGCCGGAGTTTCTGGCTCGTTCATATCTCATCGGACATTTAATCCAAACAAACGTGTTTTTCCGTGCGACAAATATGTTTTACTGCGACAAATGTTACGTTAAATTTTTATATAACTTTAAGCATGTCTCTCGGTTCAAACGAATAAACTCCCTTAACTATCGATGATTGGCTGCATCGTACGCGTGCATATACACACGCGTGACCGCGTTGACACGCATGTACCATACATACACACACACACACACGATTGCACACGTTTTCGCTTGCGTAGGCTGCGCCGGTAACGAACAATCAGCGCTGCCCGTTACAACCGCGATTTTATGTTCCAATTTGCAAACGCGACGTTAAAAGCTCGCTGGATGTCGGTAACCGCCGCGGTACCGTCGTCATCGTCGTCGTGGTCGTCGTCATCATCGTCGTCGTCGGTTGCCAATGATCTTGCCCTCGGATACCATCCGCGACGAGAGATCATGGTAGATCAGCGGTGTATGAGACCGGTCGCGTCGTAACGTTCATCACGGAAATAACACCGCATACATGCGCGCACACACACGCACACATGGTCGAATATGAACGCGGCAGTAGCTTGGAAATTGCGTTATATCGAGAGACGTCGAATTCAAATTCCCCTACTCGGAGGCTCTCGTCTTGGCGCCCGCCGGCCGATAATTAACTCGGACGTATGTATTGATTACGGTCATTTTAAGGCCGTCGCGATTAACAGCAGTTTCTTGTTGTCTTAATTGATTTTCGCGTATATGCACCGATTAAAGTTACTTCGTTCAATTTGCGGCGACTCTGCCCGTTTGATGAATCTCGGCATCTACCGGGATTATCCATTTGTCAGATATCATGCGCGTGTAAGTCGAGAAGAAAAGGAAAAACGGAAAAGTACTGAGTGCCTGTTGCGAGTAGACGTCTGTTTTCTTTTTCTTTTCTTTTTTTTTTACATCGTATCAACGAGCTCGACGTCAACGAACTCTCTCATTGACATTTCATTACACCTTGGCTGCGTAAAATTGCTCCTTTTATCTCTTGCCGAGAAATTAGATTCTATAAAATCGTGTTAATACAAGGCAAACCGATAACTATCAGTACTTTCAATATCTTCGAGACCACACGAAGAGAATATTTTAGTTTCTTTTCATATAAGTTCCTTTCGATTTTACCATGTTTTCATTGGTTCAGAAACAGACCGTCAGTAAGATTCGTCTTGCTGAGAAACATAATAAAAATTTCACTTGAAATATAGTAGATATTTTAATAGTATGCCTCAGTGATATTAAAAAAAATATATATGTACATAAAGTACAAAATAAGTAAAATAATTAAAATAATAAGTAAGTAAATAAGTAAAATGTAAAATAACTAAAACATAAGTAGCACACATGAAATGAAAGGATAGTCGATTACGACAGAGAATGCCGATCTGTTTCCCGGTTACAAAATTCAACACAGTAATGTTTACTAGAAAATTCTCTCCGCGTACGAGAGTCTGAGAACAATCTCTCGAATGAAATCTGCGGAGTAGGAAAGAGGCCGTCACAACGACGGCCTCGTTTTCTGCTCTTTGCAGGTGAGCTTCTCTTCCCTTTTCCTTCACCTGCCACAATTTCGCAAAATATTCGAGGCACTGTGACCGGCTGTCCACTCTGCTAACGTGTCTACGTTATTCCCCGGCGATTTTTGAGCCTCCTTTGACATGATTCCGCTGCGCGACACGTGAATACGTACGAAAAGGCGACGTATACGACATGTCGATGTGAAATCATTAGGTCGCGGGGGGTTAATCGCCGCTCTAATCGCCGCGAGTACTATCAGGAATTATCGTGCCGCTGACGTTCACTTTCGTAACGCGCGCGCGCGCGCGGTTACGCGCGAATCGAAAGTCGTTCCCGCGTGATTAATGGGCGATATATACTATCGAGCGCGCCGGTCACGCGCGCGAGAATTGGATCCGCGCGGACGATATCGCGGGGCTATATCTCGAGATCTTCGCCACGGCGAAGATGAGCTTACCCGCGCGACGCGCCGAAGAAACGTAGGCACGGGGCGGCGGCGCCGGCAGTTAGAGAGAGGCACCCCATTACGGCGCATAATTTACATAAACCATAAACATCAGGATCGAACAATAAACGTAAATAATTACCTATATTCTTAAACTGTCGTAATAAATTCCGCGCATCCATCGTTGCGCGCCATCGGGGCTCGTTCCGCGGGCTCGTTGTCCGCCTCGCGCGTCCACTTCGCCCACCGTCTCGGGCCCCATAAGGATCTTTTCTCGCATACGCCTGCACGCGCATCACCCCCCTCTCACTCCCCCTCTTCTTTTTCTTCGCGCGCTTCGGTAAATTATATTTTTACGACGGCCGATCGAGCGCTGATTACGGGGCGAGTTATCGAGCAGCGCCCTAATACACCGTTCCGCACGATGATTCGTTAGGCGAACGAATTTCGCCGAACTGGATCGCAAGCAGATTGGATGTAGATGCGCGATCGAGAACAACGACTCGATTTAAATCGCGCGCGGGGAAGTGATTTAATCTGCACGGTGACGTAATGTCGAGAGCTCGGCACGAGATCTCTCATGACAGAAAAAGCAATGCTATAAAAGAGCCAAAATTTGCTCGCAAGAGAAGTATATGAAATAAATATATCTTTATATTTTTGGGTCCCAAATTTGAAGCTTAAAATTGTCCAAATCCCGGGAAGCTTTGTAAAAATGCAGTTTCTCTACGGAAAAGTCTCGTTTTTCAACAAATAAACGAATGTTCATTAATCCTTAATGAACAATTGACAATTGTAAACAAAAGAAGTCTTCTTTATTCATTTTATTTTTAATTTTTAATTTTAAGATGCGTTGAAATAAACGTCTCGATTATCAGACAGAATTCTATCATTTATATATATACTTGAAACAATCGCGGCATTGATAATAAATACTTAATAAACATGTACATATTCTATAAATTCTGAAAAAAACAACAGACAAAAAACATTTTCAAGTTTAAAAATAATTGCGTTTAAAAAATGTGCACAAAACAAATTATAATTTGATTTTTGCTGAATGCTTCAACGGAAACTTCTTTTATCTGATACTCTCCTTACGTCACGTCTACTATGTGGAATGCACCAGCGAGGGTCTAGGAATTCGAGAAAGAAACTAGGAGCGTTGCGCGACAAGATCTCTCTCGCGCAAAGTTCATCTAGATCAAATGTTCAGAGTCAACCTGCGGCTGACGAAACCTCATATTTATTATGACGTCGGCGATCTCCTGAGGAGAGACCGAGTACGTGCATATACGGCTGATGGGAGAAAAGCAACGGTAATGCGTTCGTCTACAAGACAGCGCTTACAATTTAATTAACTCTAGAATACTCTAAACATATATGAAATTTACCCAAACCAACTTCTCAAACGTTATCGTCCTCAAAAACGTATGTCTTGTTTTTCATCATAACTTTCCTCAACTTCACTGAATCGCAAAGACATCAATAGATTCATATTCCTCCATGTTTTCTATATAGATTACAAAAAAAGATTAAATTTCGTTCATTTTTGCGGAAGTTAAATACAAACGAAAACTTAGCTACATTGAAAAAAAAGATTTTGTTAAGGTTTACTTTTCGATATTTAGAGTTCTAGGGTTAAATGACGATGGTATCTTTCTCATTTGTTTCGTTATTTTATGCAACGACTAACTGCATTTTTCTCATGCCTTTTGCTTCGAAAGAACGTTAATTTAGAGCGTGATGAAACACCCCTCAATACTCATATATTTATTTATAGTCTCAAATTATTCAAAGAATATAGGTCGTGTAAATATGTTGTGTTCTTCTTTCATCTACCGTATGTGTGTGTGTGTGTGTGTGTGTGTGTATATATATGCCAATTATTTCTCGCGATTGTTGGACATAAGGTCACGGAAATTACAATCCCCTTAGAGAGTAGCGGGCAGCACGTGCCGCGCTTCCGAATTGTTCTGAAAACTAATTCCTACGCGAAACAAGGAGTGCCATCATGGTCGACACCGTCGTAACCAGAACCTTGCCGGAAACGAGATTAGTTCAAATGTTCGTTACATTCTCCACCTCGTTACTGCGACACTCGCGAAACCCACACGGGAATTCCACCCTGGCATGGAGGAAATTTCCGATTATTTTTTGCCCATCGACAAAAAAGTTACGGCACGATGGCTTATGAAGTTTAAATTACCACGCATACATTTGTGGCTTCGTCCCGAGCGAAATTTGATACTCCGTTCGGCCAACGCGTAATCTAAAAATTTTTAAATCGACGTGGGTGACGCCACGACGTGAATCATATACGCGGTGTCGAGATACATCGCTATCGTCTCATACGTCTAATGACGTGGTTTCGCGTCAGCTTTTCTTTACGCGTAAGTACTAAAGCGCTGATAATTGGCTGATTATACACGAGTGAAGAGAGAGAGAGAGAGGTCTAATAACTTGAATAAATTAATCTGTAGAAATGCAGATACGAAACTTTACTTTTTATCAGATTTATAGCGATATTTATCGTGATAGGAATTTAATACACAAGTTATTTTGAAAACAAGCGAAAATTGAAATATCGCGCGGAATGTCAAGTACAAATGCATCAGTCATTATTAATGACAAATCTCGAAACTGTTACGTAAGATTCCGCATAATACAAAAGTTTCTCGATAATGATGAATTGTAACGCGATCAATGATGCGTTTTGTAACAATAGTGAGAAAAATATCTAAGAAATAAAAAATATTCGCTGGATACTGTCTCAGATAGACTTTCATGATTATCACATAAGACAATCGATAATGGACAATTTACAATTCTTCTCATTATATTATTTATGAAGTAAATATATCGAATTAATTATTAAATATTGTTATGTAATTTTGTTGTTGTATTGATGCAACAACAAATTTACCAAAAGTCACACTCAAATTTTCATATTATATTTACCATGTTTGCAGATTTTCGTAATTTTTTCGTATTTCTACTTCGTTATTCTACGTGACAAATCTGAATGTAATCTGACCGATCATAATGAACTCAATGTTGCTGAATTTCGTGATTAAATACTTAAAGTTGCTATAAAGTTTACGTACGAAGGCAACTAGTTATAACATGAAATAATAGAAAAAAGGAAAAGGTAAATTTGTCGTTAGAACCTATCGAATATATATCTTTTTATTTTTTAGATATTTGTTCTCTCAGTGTAATAAATAGATAGAACATTGTCCAAGTAATATCTCACGAACATTTTATCTCGGCTCCATATTCGCGCGATGCGACGCTCGCGTTTCCATTTTCGCACAGACGAGTTACACGAGGCGAATCACCTGCGAGGCGTTTAATTAATGTAACGTAATTTGTTACAATTAATGTAACGAATTACGTGAAATGATGAAAACTTGGCGATTGGCCACAGTTAAGCAAGAATGATCTAACCCACAAAATCGATTTTTGACTTTTTGTTTACCAAGGATATATAGTTTATATACGCGTCCTTTTACATAAAACAAAAAAGATCCAAGTCTTATGGACACCTAAAATTAATTAAAAACAGTTTATATTTCCTACTAATTGCATCTTTTTTACTCATTTTCTAAGGGCTAAACTTGTCAATGAAAATACTCCTAAAGAGAAGATAATTGACCACACTTGACTTCTTAAGCGAATTTGATTTTTTGTTCATGTCCTGAATGGTGCACGATAAAACGCACGCAACTCTCGTTGTCCCGCTCCCTTGAAACTGGCCCTGCATCCGACGGAGGGACATAACCGGCTCGACGCATCCTTCGATCCACAGCGTAACACAGTTGGTGTAAACCAACTGCTAAACTAATTCCGGCTGTGGGAGCCGAAAGGTCCGCGATGTAATCAAACTCTCGAATCCGGAAACTCTGCATAAGCCACGCGGTCGGATCTCTCGACGGTCTGGTTGCGCCAGTTACTCAATTCGCGTCCGTCCCGAGCAGCGTCCGTGCAGTCGACAGACTCGAACAATCCGATAATTACTGGTGTTCGAAAGTTTGTCATTGTAATTGCGCGGGACGCCGCTACGAAAAATCCCCGATGTAACGTCGCGTCTTATTCCGGTACAATCGTTCATTCGTCCGTTCGTTCGTTCGTTCATCAGCGTTATACGATGAATTCGTGGTAGTAAGTTGATATTGCCGCAAACACGAGTTTCAACGTGATCTATTTGCGAACGAGATATTTTCTCGTGTGAATTCTATGAAAAAAACTATATTTCTCATAGGATTTCATCCAAGTGAACAAAGCGGAATTAATTTTTTAAACAATGAAACGTGTTCTTTGTTTTCATTACCCAGATAGACTTTCATGATTATCACGACGTGAGACAATGATGGGAACTTTGCAATTGGCTAGATAGTTAAGCAAAAATGATCCAACCAATAATGTTAAATTTTTAATTTTTTATTAATAAGTAATCCATACGTCTTTCTATGTAAAATGAAAAAGCTTTATGAATCCTACGTCTTAAATTAATTAAAAAACAGTTTGAATTTTTTACCCTTTTTGAAGGGTTAAACTTGTCAATGAATAGAAAAGAAGATAATTACTTGACTTCTTGAATGTTTGCGAAGAGTCTCAAGTGCTATCTATGCTTTTTATCATGTATCAAATTTTTATCTTTATTTTTCTCGAAACATACATCATGTAGATTGGATCATTCTTGCATAACTACAACCAATTCTTTTAATTACATTTATGAAACAAATGTACTGTGTACATTGAATTAATTATTAAATTTACATCATACAATAATGTAAATTATTTAAATTTTATACTGATACCAGCATAACAAATTTAATAAAAATTACACTCATATGTTCATATTGCATTTAACATGACATATTGTTTGGTAAAATTTTGATCATTTTGTTGATATTTCTATTTCATCTATTCATATTCATTCTATATGATAAATATGAGTGCAATCTGATCACTCATAAAGAACTCGACACTCAAAGTTTACATCACTCTATCGGGGTAGTGACAACGTTGATTTGTCATAAATATATTACCCAACGACTAACAAAGACCCACCACCTAAAATTATTTTCGACTCACCGAAATACCGGAATCTCAGGATCGACGACTGCTGCAAATTTGAAACCAAAAAACCCCGATCAGACACGAGTGTTAACGGCTTAACGAGAAAAATACGTAAAGAGGATAATTATTGAGAACAAGAAGCTCGAAATTGCATGTTTCTCTTTCAAGCTAACAAAACAGGAAACTGACAGTTACTCTGAAGACTACAGGATGCTGTTACAGCTCAAGATAATCGTAGCACTATAATGGCACACGCGATTATAACGTGTAACGTGCACGCGAGTATATGGCGCATAACGCGTAATACGACACACGTCTCACGTACACTGATCGAGCCGGAAAAATGTAGAATCACGCGCGACGTCTTCCAATCCGTTCACCCTCGCGTCAAGAACTGTTATGATTGCGCGGCGCGTCGCATACATACGCGTGTTATTGTTTCGGAAGTCACGTGATCGTCAGCCAGCAGGACATGCTCGAGAACACTATTGCGTTATATATTCATTAATTTAATACATTTTCTCTTTCTTAATGTATATATATATATATATATATATATATATATATATATATATATATGTGTGTGTCATATAATATTATATATAATGTGTCTGCATGACGATAGATGTACTGAGATAAAAAATATCTAAAAAATCTAAAACTATCTAATATAATGTCACACGAATACCGTATGATTCAAACGAAAAACTCTGATACAACTTAAAATTTAGATCTGAATATCTCTCGTATGAGACAAATTTCAAGTGAGGATTATTAATACGGAGCTCAGCCTCATCGATTTTCAATACACATTTCATGTTATTTTCAGAGACTCTTGCGCTATGTATGCAATAAATAAGATTTCATTTCCGAATTGTACCTCGACCCGCCTGTTTTGTTCCACCTGTGCGCCCCATATCGTCCGCTTTATCGATTCACCCAGATCCCCAAGTTAAAACGCCGCACGCGGCGAACTTAAATAGAGCTTTAACGCGTTTGCCGATAGTTTACGACGAGCGTTGCTGGACAGCGGGTTCGTGTTCCTGTCCCATCGTTACTCTCGCGAAAAAAGAAAAGGAAAGAAAAAGAGAGGAGGAGAAGGAAAAGAAAACCACCCAGGTTCGAGGCCCACGGAGCAGCACAGAGAGTCGCTCGCACGATTTATCTGCGGAACTTACGTACGCCCGATCGTACCCGATCATTAATCGATTAATCAATTAAGCGGCCGATTAATTATCGAGGGTGAGCGCCGCTCTCGGTACAGAGAGGCTCATGGGGCGAGAACGGCGAGGGAGGCAGGGACGTAAGACACCGGTAATTAAATCGTCGCGTTAAGCCCAATCGTACGCGCTCAAGAGAGACGAGAGCCGGGCAGCGACTCCACAAATGATTTTGTCGTAAGAGGCACTTCGGGGCAAAACAGGGAGGAGGGGGAGGTAAGAAAGAGAGAGAGAGAGAGAGAGACAGGCCTTGCCTGGCTAATTAAGTCTTAGTCGTATTCGCGTGCTCCTTTTGCTCGTCGCCGACGATCGTTCCGAGCAACCGGCTCGAGACGCGCGCACCACCTTCAAGGCTAATTCACACGACGGGGGCGACACCCCAGCAAGTTCGTCGAAACGTTATTAAAAAATCGTAAATCTATCGTTCCGTCTTAATAGCGCGTCATCGTGCAGTCACCTCGATAGACTGTTGTACGCGAATTTCACAACAAATTTCGGTATATTAAAGGAGGATGCTATACTTGAAAACTTTACCGATGAAATACTGACTTCTTATTGCGAAGTCTACGTTGTACCGGTTGCACAAAATTACAAATGCTTTTACATATTGAAGGTACGCGCAATAATGAATTGAAGTATTGCTCAATATGTGATGGAAAGGATAATAAATTTTAAAATTAGCATCTCGAGCTGTCGGTATAAATATTTACTCGATTAAGGATCTTTTTGTTGCATATAAAAAGACGTATGGACTACCTATTGATAGAAAAAGCTCAAAAATCATAATTTTGTAAATCGGATCGTTCTCGCCTAACTATGGCCAATTGTGAAATTTCCATCATCGTTTGTTTCACGTCGCGATAATCATGAAAGTCTATCCGGACTGCTTCCTAGCGCTAACCTCTTTGGGGTCTTTGTTTTCGGAACGACTGGTTGGACCATTCCGGAGGAAACTCGACGCCTCATCGGCGATCGGGTCGTTACGCGAGGAAAGATCTCCCTCTGTAATTGGAGGCGAGGCGAGCACAGAGGAATCGCATGCCGTTGCGCCGGTAATAAACGCTATGATTGAGCCGGTCGTGCACATCGGACGCGTGTCTTGACTTATTAACGGAAATATCGCGCGGCGACCGGCGCTTCCAAGTATTTTCCAGTAGCGCGCAATAAAGTAACGAGCATGCTATTTCGCGCGTTTATCGATCGCCTTTGCGCGCGATCGAGTCCGTAATGAGCGAAATTTTGTGCATACGGCCGTTCTATTGTTAGTTCCGTTGAGTAAAAGTACCGATTCCCGGACACGTACCTAATCCTGAATACTCTTATTATTTTACTCTTTAAATGCACGAGTATATACATACACGGAAAAAAAAGATTTGCTAATATATGGACAACTAAAATTATTAACTGCAGGAGCAAACTTTCTTGCTTTCATATTCTATATTAAAAGTATTAATATTCGCGCATTTAAAAATCATATTTAAAGGTCAGCAGAAGAGTTGTGAAGACTTCTATTTATATTTTATATGTGGCCTTCTTTACCTTACGCTACTGAGCAACTGAAGCCGGTACCAAGGCAAGATGGCTATGTTGCTGCATGTTCGTATTTTGGTTATTACAAAACAAAATATACAATTAACAGGATCGTGGCGAGCATTAATACATGGAAGAAGATTGCCTCTCTATCATGTTTATACAGTCAGTCATAACTTAGCCTGAACTTAGTCATAAATTAGCCTGAGAAGTTGCAACTTCGAAATTCTAAAATATAGGGCATCTATAAAATATAGACCCCGGTTTCTCCTATATATATACGTAAATTCTACATTGAAAATTCATGTATTCATATTTATGAAATTTAAAACGAATGTCCAGAGTTAAGTGCCAATGTCAGTGTCCAGGCATTGGAGTACTTTTACCTAATTTCTGATCTGCGATCTGTGTGTGTGTCAATATTTCTTACTTCGCCCGTTATTCATTCTCTACTTAATTATGAAACCGTTCTCTCCCGATTCCTTCAGAACACATGCGATACGAGCGAGCAGCGTCGCCTGCTTCCTCCGTACGCCGCTGAGAACCACGGACTCGTCCGAGTAAGACGATCAAGGGGAATTCGCGATCGTCCCCGTCTCGCAATCTGGCGTTTCGTGTGCGCCAGCGTCGGCTATCGCGATAAGTGGCAGCGCGAACGATAGCGTAAGCGAAAGAGCGTCGAAAAATCCACGTGTGTACATGCGGCCCCGACATGGGCGGGCGTGGGAACCGCAAATAGGGGCCTTATCGTGCGCGCGGCGGCGCGGCGTAAAGACGATAGCGATTTTTCGCCGCTTGGCGCTCCCGAAGGGAATCGCGTCTACCATCTAGCCGGGCGATCTCGCCAACGCGCTTCGGAATTTCGTGTTCCCCTCCTCCCCCTCCTCACGCTGATTGCGAAAACCGCGATGAGGCGTACCCCGGCGCCGACGAAGCTTTCGTAACCGGCGGCAACATCGATCACCGCGAATCGACAACCAGCGACGTCGTTGTTACCGTTTTTTTTCCCTTTTTCCCTTCTTCTCGCCCCGTCGATAGGCGTCCGTTATTTGCTGATTTCGGTGCGCGATATTTCGAACAGAGAGGAGTTCATGCGTGAAGAGCGTTGTCCTGTTCCTTTCACCGCGTGCTCCTAACTCCCCTCCCCCTCCCCCCCACCCCGCCATGGGAAAGTACACAAATTCGAAAGTGTAATGCAACTGGATAGCGCGATTACGCGTTCGTGCGCGTACGTGCTTCCCATCGACGCCGACTTCCGTGAGATTTCCGCACGGCGTTTCATCTCCTGTCGCCCGAGAGACTCTCTCAACACGGGCAGACGAAATCTCGTCTGAGAGATCTCTACCTGAGAGATACATTGGCAAAATTGAATGAACAATTTGAATGAATAATCGTTTTATGAGGAGCCAAAGTCTTAAGAGAAAATGTGTTCTCTTATTTGAAAGAATATTTTACAAGTAAATATATTATCAACCATCAACAACCATCAGCAATGAATATGTTCTCATTTCTTAGATACTTTTTCTTCAAATGCAACAAGAGCAAAGTGACGCGCGCTTGTGCATCGTGCACTCTATCCTGGTTGTGTGCAAACCGCCAGCTTGGCTTTGCGAGTAAGACAACCTGAACGTGTGAAACATATGCAGATTCCAGGTTTTTTTCAAAGTTCCCCGACAAATATTTCACTATATGCGATTATTAATAATTTTTCAACTATTATTTAACCCAATTGAATTATTATTTGGTTTATTCAATTTAATCTTGTATATAGCCGATTTAATAAACATTTAAGGGGTGGTATCGCATTGCGTAAAAGCATTTGTGATTTTGTACAATATAAATTTTGCAGAAAAATGTCAGTCAATAAAGTTTTCAGCATCCCCTTAACGATTTTTAATTAGTACTATTATACATAAATCATCAATTTCGCGCAAGCTCGCATTGGTATTCGGAGCAATTTTGCCGGAAGTGGGAGAGTTAGTTGCACCGAGTGCTGGCGGGAATTACAGCGTTTTCTACAGACCACTCTTGCGAGCGAGATAGTTAGCAGCTAATAGTTCTCGGCTAGTCCCCGATTGTGCTGTAGAGAGAGCATGGCGTGCGCTGCATCCGAGGAACAACAGCCGCGAGTGCATCTCGCGCGGTGCATCCGTGCGGCGGCTCGCGCGCTCGCCTGCTCTCTCTAATTTACAAAAAAGCCGAGGAGCGCGAAAACGAGCTCCGACATCTGGCGTCTGCGACCTGGCGTCGCGTCCCTGAGCGCGCGCCCAACCGCTCACTCGGTTCGCCACCACGACTCCGTCGTGGAACGACCGTAAAGAGAAGAGGACTGCTGCTCCCTCGGGGCCTGTGATGAATTTCTCGCGAAATGCCTGACATTAAGCCACGACGAAGTTCAGCGCCCAGGGCGCGTGCCGTGTGGCACGTATATTTGTAATTCTAATGGAGAGAACGCGCGGCGGGGCCCCGACTTGGCCTGACTCCCTCCCAGCCGCCCTCATCCTCGGCGCGTAATAGTCGAGCAGGAATTCGGGGCCCAGGGCTGCGGTCCTCCTGGAAAAGGTGGGCCCTCCGAGATAGGCGCGGTTCGCCGTCCGATCTCGGAGATCGTCCATGACGTCCACACCCACCCTTTAGCTCGTGATCCGCTTTTAAAGCGGAGAGCTGAAGCCGCTCATCAGCCGCGTCGGATCTGTGCCGGCGCGGCGCGTCAATGCCGGTCAATCCACCGTCGTCGTCGTCGTCGTCGTCGTCGTCGTCATTGCCGCGGTTCTCCAGATCCGACCGCCGCGTCGCGTCGTAACGCAACATTATACGGATCATGTCGCGCGCGAGAACACCATAAATAATATTACCGGCTGGATCGCGCGTTATGATAGAGCTCGATTTAGTAGCGCGTCGGCCACGCAGTCATTACCGTGATTAGGACACGGGATACGCCGGCGTGAGCCTGCGCTTCCTTCGTCACGGAGGTGCAAAGAATGGCCGGTCTAAAAGGAGATGTCATTACGAGAAGATTGGTCGTAATAGATTATGGGTTTACTGTTACTGATGACTCGAAGACGAACGAGCGCAGTCGCTGCAGCGCGTATACTATTTTCCCCGGATTACCTCAACCTTTCGCCCACTTCCCGGCTCTTTTCCGCTCTGACGCGATTTGCCTCGTGGACGGCACTGCTTTTCTCCGTACGTGCAAGTGCGCTGAGAAAAAAATACTTGAAGATTCTTCGCGGGATAAAGGTTTATTTTGCAGAAATAAACTTCGTTTTGCAAGAAGTAAACTTTATATTTCGCAGAAAAAACTTTGTATCTCACAAATAAAATTTCAATTATTTCTTTCTCATATATAATTATTATTATAAGTTTAATATAAAGTTTATTTCTGCGGAACAAACTTTTGACATACACAGCTAAATTTTCAAGTATTTTTTCTCAGTGTAAAAGGAATTGGTGCAAACATTTTTCTCGTTATTTCAATCAGAACGTTTTCAATCAGAACGTTGTTTAGCTCCTAAAGTTTCTAATTTTTTTAGCAAAATCTACAACACATTGAGAAGAAATACTGGAGAATGCATCTGTGAAATGTAAAATTTGTTCACAGAAATAAATATTATATTTCACAAACAAATTCTCGAGTATCTCTTCCTCGATGCAGACAGTTAAAATTTCAACCGTTCCCAAAATGTTCCACGAAGCAAACGGTGAGTTAAGCAAGACCATCAAAATTGCGGGATGCAAATTTCGGTTTTTCGAAAAATCTCAAAGAGTTTCTCTCTAGCGGAAGAGAGAGAGAAATTGAGTCTCTTTATCGAAGCTACTTTCTCGTCATCACGACACATTTCTTTCTCATCTCTTCTAGCCCTAGCAAAAACGACACTCTCTCCCACCCGGGCCCTCTCCCTCTTCCGCCATCGGGCTCTTGAAAACGTTAGCTACGTGATTTCGAGCGAGCCGCGTAATCTAATATCGTTCGTCTCACGCGTCTCGACCCTTCGCGCGAATGTGTCTCACGAAGTCTCTCGGAATCAAGGCGCGAATTCCTAGCGTAATCGGGCGTGTAATTAAAAAAGGACGCGACGGGAATCGGACAAAGCGTCCGAGCACGCTGTTAGATCGTGTAATTGAATCGACGAATAGAGCAGACGGAACAACGACGAGAAACGCGGTTTCCATTCGCGGCTCGTCGCAGCATGCCCGGCCCGGAGACAATATCCTTCTCCGGGGCGGCTTCAATTTCGACGTTCGAAAGGTCGTCGTTTAAGCCGTCGATAAATAAAAGATTATTGCGCCCCATTCAGCGCGAGTAGGTAGGCCCCGCGGGGTCCCCGTAACTGGGACAGCTTTACGCAAGTTTTTATATTCCGGCCATTGTCGCATGGGCCTCGTACCCTCTCCCCGTCGTGCCAGGGTCCTGCCTGCCGACACATCGCCGTTCCATGGATCTTCCTTCAGGCCGGCCATTGATATACGCCGACCGTAAAAGCACGCTGCCGGCCGATAAAGGAGAAACAGGCGACGGCGGAAGGGCGAGAAAAGGGTACGCGTAGGGCCGTCGATGATGGTCGCGTCGACGACATAAATAAGGGTCGTTGGTACGTGCGCGCGGGTATAACTGTTTCCGAAGTGTGTGCACACTGTCGTATAGTCCGCTTACCGTTGTCTCGTCTTCCACGACGCCTGGTGAGAACCGCCAGAGGCGGCTTCTTCGGCACGTCCGAGGAGATAATGGGGACACACTCGTAATGTGTGTACAGCGCGCGCAAGAGAGAGAGAGAGGGAGAGAACGAGAGAGGCAGAGAGAAAGAGAGAGAGAGAGAGAGAGAGAGAGAGGAGGCAGAAGACGCGTTAAATTCTTTTTGCATGCGAGACGCGCTTCCGAAGTCGTTAGAGTCGCGGAGAGAGTGCGTTTTCAACGGGCGTAAAGAGATTTAACATCACGCTTTGTCGCCCGCTAACGTCGTAATCTTTGCCGATCAAGGTTACGGGGAAGTCGCGATGCGTTGCGTAAGAACGTGGTATCGGTTTCGACATTCTAGATCGGGGTCTTAATAACGTCGGCTTATGAATTATACATGCCGTTTGGCATTAATATCGCTGGATATTTCGTGGGAACTATGACGACTGGACGGAGAAGAGATTCGGTCCAAGAGTCAGAATGGAGGTTAATCGTTGTAAAGTGAGAATAAGATATAAAAATGAGAGAGAGGGAGGAAGGGAAATGATATCACTGACAGTTAATTTTTGCTAAATGATACACATGCCGATTTTTTTTTTGCATCTTTTGAAAGGCCTGACTCGAGAATCCAAAAGATTATAACTTATGCTAAAAAAAAACGGATCAATATTGTTTAGATCACTTATATAAGGTATTCTATTTTAAACGACATATGAAAAAAAAAACTTTTGAAAATGCGTTGTTTGCGAGATTTTTTGTATTTCATATCTTATATTATGTAAAATAAAACACTCCTATTTAGATCTGCTATCTGGTAATAATGCGACAATTTACTCCAATAACAAAAATACTCGATAGGCCCAGCGTGAAATTAAAGGCTATTAATTGGTGTTTGTATGTACCTATAAATGTGTTTATATGTATGCGTGTGTATGTGCACTGATAGCCGTTTGTAAGGAGAGATCGGACGGTATAAACGAACGTCAGGCCGGATTACCGTATTCTGTGGATGAATCGGTTCCTTATCCCGCTGACGAGATCTCCGGAATCTTATAAACTTTTCTTCGTGCCTCTCACGAGTAAGCACCGAAGCGCGAACCATCAAAGTCCGCGGGTGGCAACGCCATCGTCATCGTCATCGTCGTCGTTGTCGTCGTCGTTGTCGGTAACCGTCACTGGTCCTCGCTTCGTTTCTCTCGAATAAATTACGTCTTAATGAGAGGCAACGTGTCGGCCCGTCGTAAAGGTCCGAGCTGGATGGCGCGTTACGATCGCGGGGAATCTTTCGTGGGATCTTTCGTGAAAT
This sequence comes from Odontomachus brunneus, assembly GCF_010583005.1. Lineage (NCBI taxonomy): Eukaryota > Metazoa > Arthropoda > Insecta > Hymenoptera > Formicidae > Odontomachus > Odontomachus brunneus. The sequence continues at coordinate 738,207 of NW_022639621.1, read as the reverse complement.
TCCGACGGCGCGAGCGTTGCCGAAAGCGCCGTTTTCCAAACCGTTAGTCCACGCGGCGTTTGTCGCTTCAAATTATAATTTGACAACTAGTATCGCGCGCTGGTACCCTTCAAAAACGCCGACGATGGCTGGCCGACGCTTTCGAAAACGTCCCGTGTATTTATTGCTACACTTGTTAAGCTGCTCTCCCCCAATACCAACGCTAAAAATATCGAATGCTACGCGACGTGGTAGCGCAGGGGGTCGCGCTGAAACGCAGGTAGAGTGGCGCCAGAGAGGCTGCACCGATGCTGCACACGTGCTGTGCCGACAACAGCAGGGAAGGCGTCCCAGAGAGAACATGAGGACGTTTTAAAATGTCTTAAGCATGTCTTTGAGACAATAGGATATCCAAAAGATGTCTCTTAGGGTTATTAATCGTGATGATTAATGATTATAGTTGATAAAAAAGTATTAAAAAAGCGTATAAATCACATCTTAATTGAATTCTCATATTAATTCTCTATGATGCTCAATACTACAAATTTGACCCAATATTCTAGAGGAATTAAAAGTTCTATATATCTGAGCTCACGATAAAAATTCGTTAACTTTTGGATTTATCACAGACCGAAAATTTCATTGAAGCAATCTGTTATTATAAAATATACGAGGCGTTATTTTTATATTGCGAAAAATACAAGATACTATAATACAAGACCATTGTGAACAAAGGAAATCGTTCGATGAATTAATATCATTTAAAGAACAATGAATCACGCGTGTGTTATTTTTTATATTGTTTCCAAATGCATGTTATCGAGCGATGCGAGCAGGTAATACAGTCAAATACCGATAGATAGTATCAACACCGACGAAGTAAGAGCTACACATCACGCGTGTCTAAAATCATGTTTCAGACATTTTTCAATGTCTCGAAAATATATTAAAGATATCTGAAGATATTTTAATGTTCTCTGAGGGGACACAGTGAATTTTATAGGATTTAAAATGTATGAAAAACTTCGCTGTTTTATAACCTTCTGTTGGTAAATTTCAAATCAAACTATTTTATGGATGATAACCGTAAAAACGCAATTTTGCAAAAATTCATCATTTCGTCGCAAATTTACGTATGAAGAAATGGCATATTTGTAGATTGTAAAATTAATACATAATTACACATTAAATGTCTAGATATTTATATCTAATGACTAAAAATAGTCGATAATGTTATCGTCATTCAATTATTCTCAGATACATCGCGAGTCCACTTCCTACACACGAAAACTCACGAGGATTATTAATCTTTATTTATTATTCCTCGATATGGGGTTAAAGACCTCATATCAATCCGTGAGTAAATAGTTATTATCAAAGGAGCCTCGGCAGATCCGATGGTAAGATCCGTTTGACCGAAGATAATTCATACGAAGGTTTATATCATAGTTTTATTATCGACGATACACTGTTTTATCGAAGTTTAACAGACTTCTATTATATCGTCATCTTGTTTAATTTATTCTATCTTTATCCTTACCTACTTGAAATCTGAATATTTTATTGTTACCATCGAGTATTTTTTTATTTTTTCTTCGTTCCAGTTTCTGTCAATATTATTGTTATTTACTTTTTCGTCGCAATAATCAATCGGTATTTTTGTCATGCTCGATTCCTAATATGTCAATAGCGCATTACTCTAACGCTGTGACAAGATGTAAATAAAATTCATGTGTTTAGCAGATACTGCGATAATATCGCGACGTGAAATGTGTCAAATAAAAAAACAAGTTGACAAAAACTGACAAAATAGTCTCCCAATTTTTTAGTCACAGACGTACATATGTACACATGTTTTCGTGCAAGTAAATGCATTTGCAACGTGGACATGCAGGGTTTAACCTCTTCAGTGATAATCTAAACTGACTGCGCGATTCCATTCAGGGTGAGGTGGAAGCATTTTTTTACAAAAATACATCTAGATTTATTTTCTCTTTATTGCTATCTTAAAGGATTTTGAAAAATAGAATACAAAATATATTTAATTTGTATTTGCTACGAATTAGAAAAAATATGATAGTTTAAGTAAATCAAAAGAAATTTAATATTTTACCACGGAACTTCTCCGGATATACCACTTAAGAGGTTAATGTATTACATGCAAATGAACATATCGTCCTGCGATTGATAACTGCGGTTACTACAGCGTGTGGAAATTGACCGACTGATGATAAAAAATATCGCGTGTGTTAATAAAAAATACTTATGTATATACGTGTACGTAGTTAAAAAATATGTATGTGTATATACAGAGTGTCACATAATAAACTGTACATACTAAGAGAGTATATTCAATTGAAGTAGAAAACTTTCTATAAATATGGATGAAACTCCATGTTATACCCATATCCATATAATAATTATCCAAGTACAGAGGTTCAAAATTAATAATTGAGTTCAACAATCTTTGAACTTTGCCTTATTATTGAAAAGAAAAAAACCAACAATAGATCAAGTAATAAATCAAACATTATAAAAACAAAAATTATTGCACAGAAATGAAAATCACAAAAACTATACTAAATTGTCGTCCTTTAATTACGATTTAAAACGTACACCCGCACGAAGAACCTCGTGATTGTTTTTTATCTGCCGACATGCGTTATTAATACGCTGTATCAATGCAGGTCTGATACTCTGCAGGAACGTGCTCTTTTAGTATGTACAGTTCGTTATGGGACAGCCTGTACATACACACACACATATATATGTGTTGGCAAAGTTTTCAACTCGGCATCCCCTTAATATCGTTCAAAGTGTCAACGCGCTTATCGGCTTGGAATCGTTCCCGTTGAATAGGAGCACATATTCCTGCTCGGCTCTCCTAAATCGCAGGTAATTGGATTAGCCGCCGACAGATCGGCATAGATGCTTGCATTATTGCGAATTTCACTTCGACGAGAGAAAAAGGGGCAGCATGCGCCACGCGGGTATTTATTTATAGACCGATATCAATTAATTGCCGGCAGGTTTAACGGTACCTCGTATTCTGGAACTGGAAAAACTCGACGATATTTTACGATATCAACCTCCTGTTAGGAGATGTGAACTCGAACTCGCGCACAGTCAGCGACACGTCTCCCACACGTGCCAATCCGAAGCGTCGTTTTATCGTCGGCCTGCACTTATAATTGGATCAGTTAATAATCCGGCGTCTGGTATATAGTCAGGGGACCGTAAGCACACGATTAGAGAGAACTTTACCTACTGTGCCGTATCGAGTGAATCATATCTTACGATTAGAAAATTGCAACGCGGATGAAATGCAACAAGAATGCGCGGGCTACCGATTACGGTTCTTGCACGACGCGTCAACAATGTAAAACGATCATTCCGTCGCGTGGCGATTATCCGGAATCTAATAAAGAGATGGCGTTTATTGGAGCATAATGCGAACGCGAGAGATTCCCTCGCGAAAGAAACGCTTTATTTCTGGTTATACCTTGGGAGACTTAATTGAGACTTTTTCCCAAGTAACAACTGTGCCGTGCATAATCTCACGGCGCGATTAGATACTTCTCCTTGGATCTCTGTCTCAGATCTCTTAAATTAAGGTGACTTCCAACAATCTTCTTTTATGTGTGCCTCTTACGCGAGATAATCTTGCGACAAATTTAGGACGCCTCGAATGCACGTGTACGTACGTGCCGACAAAGTGGATCATCTTCGTCTCGCAAAAATCCGCAGAGGCCCGTAGGGGCCTGCAGGGACCTGCAGGGGCCTGCAGGGGCCTGCAATCGCGTGATGCACTTCGTTAAGGAACTATAGGACCCCGATAAGAGGAAAAATTAGGTAAAATTTGAAGAGTTATAAAAAGTTGTGAATTAGCAAACGTATGACTTTTTTGTTACATATATATATATATATATATATATATATATATATATATATATATATATATATA